>NW_007091091.1:35728-206245 GCF_000164805.1 Carlito syrichta
AAACCTAAATCTGATTGCCTATTACGTGGAAACTACCTACGTCTCAAAACCTGCCATGCCACTTAAAACAATGAACTGCACAGTTGCCATGACAACAGTCAGGGGCTGAAGAAAGCTGAGAGTTTCTGAACGTACAAAAACCAAGAACGTTCTGCTTGACCAAAGGCAACATAACAAAACTATTATCACAGTTGTAACATCTAATTTTAACCCCAATTGAAACTACAAACGGGAACAAAAGCTAATCAATCAGTTTACCAGGAAATAACAGCTAAAAATCTTAAGAAGAAAAACAGTTTAGAAAGAAAAAGAGATATAAAATAATTCTGTTGTGCATTTTTCATAGGATATAATAAGATTTTATTTTAGACTGTCACTTCCTAATGTTGAAAATTCTGTTGTCTTATAATACACTGGTTACTATTCATATGCACACACTTGATGTTATACCCTTGTCTCAGAGGCGACCTTCTGAATAGGCCTTCATAGGCCTCAACTGTGTGGTTACAGATGTTGGCTCCCAACACATGTAACTTGCAAACATCTGGACATTTGCTAAATTATTCGTGGCTTAAGGTGGTGTTCATACCTAGGAAAAGACAGGGACTTTAGCAAATGCTAATCTGAAATCTGGGAGTCCTGATTCTCTTATTATACAGAGCAACGTCCTATATGCATACCACAAATTGGGCATTGCCGATCCCAAGTAACCTGTTGCCCCTCTTGATAGTTGTAACTGAGAATCTGGCCTACTGGTCAAATTGTTTCACAGGGTCCTGTAAGACCAGATTCCACAATACACGCAAACATCCACCATTTGTTAATGTGATTACTGCATTCAGGTTTACCTCGAAGGACAGAAACTACTGTTGGACATTCGTTTTCACATTGAGAATATGGGATTAGGGGTTCCCACATATTTAGGATGTATTCTTAAGGGGAAACCAGGAATCTTCGATTCCAGGTCCCTGGGAAACTTCTTGGCGGATGAGTGTTGGTATGTAAGAGTTTGTACTTCCACGTCACCAGAAAAAGTCCGGGCATCTTCCTGATAATATAAAAAGGAATGTGGGTTACATACGGCCTCAATGCATTTCTGCAGGGCTCCGTTATAATGGTTTATCTGTAATCTCGGTGTCTTGTTCTCCAAATCTTAAGTGCAAATTGCCACTTGGAAAGGACAAGTGTCAGTAATGATTCCCAGCAACCTTCTGGTCCTCTTGATTGTTGTATCCAAGAACCAGTCCGTGCAATTCAGTTGGGTTTCTCAGCACAATTAAAGCCAGATTACAGGGCTAAGGCAACATCTCGCCATATTTGTGTGTAACTCTTGTCTTAAGATGTACCCTGTAATCCTAAAACATCCGATCGTGCATCTACTTGATATGGCCCTTGGGTTTTGAGGTTGATAAGCATGTAGTACATATTTTTAAAGGTAACCAGGAATCACAGATTCCACGTCCCTGGGAAACAGCTGGGCATCTGTCTATTAGCATACAGAATTTTGGAATCCAGATCGCCAGGGAAAATCAGGGTATCTGGCTGAGAAAGAGAAGAGAATGCGGCTTCAGTGATCCTCAATCGTCACAATCTATATGGCCACTTGATACGATTTAATGAGGAATCTGGGCTTGTAGGTCCTTCCATTTTTCAGAGATACTTGCTGGGTGGACACCTAAAATCTCTTATTACAGATCCAAGAAAATTCCAGTCCTTTCGATAGTTTAATCAAGGATTTGGACCTACAATGTCGTTTGTTATTTATGAACATCTTCTGCCATAATCCAGTTCCCTGGGTATCAACTGGCATTTTGCGACAAAATCCCTAGCTTCAAGTTACCTCAAAATACCGAAATTACCTGTAGTCAGGCTGGTGGGAATTGGGATATTGGGTTTAGAATATTCCACATTTTTGTGATGTCTTGTTAAGGGGAACATGGAAACTTGGATTACAGTTCCCAGGTACTATATGGGAGTCCTTGTATCGATATCCAAACAACTGGAATTCTATGTTCATCAGGAAATAACTCGGGTATTGCTGAGAATTAAGCAGGAATCTGTGTAATGGGAGTCCTCATATACGGAAAACTACATGGTCTCTTACTCTGGAAGAATAAGGAATCTGGGTTACACGAGTCCTCAAATCCCAAAAACCTACATGGAGTATTACTAAGGGAGAAAAACTTATCAGGGATTTGAAGCACGAATCTGGAAATGGGAGTCCTCATATACAGGAAACAACACGGGCTTTTGCTAAGGAAGAATAACGAAACTGGGTTACACGAGTCCTCAATTCCAAAAATATTCAGGGTGTCTTGGTATAGCCTTCAGGACTCGGACTTCGATGTCCTCATATTTTTCAGAGCTGTTTCCTATGTGCATATTAGGAATCACTCATTCCAGAAATCCCGCAATATTCTGGTCCTCTCGATTGTTTAAACGAAAATATGGCACTACAAGTCTATTTATATTCTGGATCCTCTAATGCCAAATTCCAGGACACAAGTAATCATCTCGGGTTTTTAAAATGTAAGCCCTGAGTTCAGGGTTACCTCGTACTCCAGA
This sequence comes from Carlito syrichta, assembly GCF_000164805.1. Taxonomy (NCBI): domain Eukaryota; kingdom Metazoa; phylum Chordata; class Mammalia; order Primates; family Tarsiidae; genus Carlito; species Carlito syrichta. The sequence goes on from NW_007091091.1 coordinate 38,294, forward strand.
AACTTCTGGATGTTCAGGTATTCGGAATTAGGACCTTGGGTTTAGATGTTGTACCATGTTTAGAAGGTATTTTTGCACACGGGTCTTGGTTTAAAAGTCCATAGGAGCATTCTGGAGTCTTTCTATTGGGAACCACGTGTCTGGACTTCTAGCAAATGGGGAAACATCTGGTTGCTCTTCTGGGAATGAAACATGAATCTCGGACACTATGTCTCCAGTAAGCCTCTACTCATGTTATCAATGTGGAATAAGGAAAATCAGTTTGCATGTGACCAGCAAACTTCTGGGAAGTAGTTAATTTTTCCCGGGCTTAAGGTAGTTCTCATACCTAGTAACCTACAGGAAATTTCTAAATGCCAATCAGGAATTGGGAGTCCCAGAACCCACACTTTTCTGAACTAATCCCTATATGCGTACCACAAGTCTGTCATTACCGATTTCCAGGAAACTGCTGCTCCTCTTCTTAGTTGTAACAGAGAATCTGGCCATCTGCTTGGCTTTTTTTGCAGGAGGCTGTAAGGCCAGATTCCACAACCCAAGGAATTATGTCGCCATTTTCGTGTAATTTCTGACTTCAGGTTTACCTCCTAAACCAGAAAATCCTACTGGAATTTCAGATTGATATTCGTAACTTGGTATTCGGTGTTCCCAAATATTTAAGATGTATTTGTAAAGGGGATCCTGCAATCTTGGATTCCAGGGCCCTTCTGACCTTTTTGGCTTATGAGTATTAGTATATAAGACTTTGTACTTCCACGTCACCAGGTAACTTCTGGGAGTCTTACTGAGAACAAAAAGAATCTGGGTTATGGGAGTCGGCAATCTAAGAATTCTACATGGACACATTGTAAGGGCTAATCTGGAATCTGGGATTCTATTTCCACACATACTTTAGGACTACAGGCCTCTTGGATATGAAAGTTTTGTCAGTACAGATTCTCAGCAACCTTCTGGTCTTCTTGATAGTTGTAATCGAGAATGCGAACCTACAAGTTCGTTGTGTTCCTCAGGATAACAAAGGGCAGATTCCAGGACAAAAAGAATCTTATCACCATATTTGTATGTATCTATCGCCTTATGATGTATCTTGTAATCCCAAAACTTCTGTTTGTCCTTCTATTCTGATAGGGGCCCAGTGTTTTGAGGTTGCCAACTATTTATTACATACTGTGAAGTGTAACCAGGATTCATGGATTCCAAGACCCTAGGTAATTTCTGGGCATCTGCCTATTTGTATACAGAGATTTTGGATCCACATCACGAGGGAAAATCAGGGCATCTTGCTGAGAGCGAAAAGGAAATCTGGTTCTAGGAGTTCTCATTCGCCAGATAGACAGGGCCTCTTGATAAGGTTTAATCAGCAATCTGGGCTTCAGGGTCTCTACATTTTCAGAGCTACTAGCTCCGTAGATACCCTTAATCTGTCATTACAGATCCCCAGAAACATTCTATTCTTTTGTTAGTTGTAATCGAGGATCTGTCCCAAATATCCTTTTGTGTTTTATGAACATCTAGGACCATAATCAGGAACCCCAGGAATCAAATGGCATATTGGTACAAAATCCCTCCATTCAGGTTACCTCAAACTACAGAAATTGCTTGTGTTCGGCCGGGTGGAACTGGGACATTGGATTTAGAAGATTCCATATTTGGAGAGGTCTTGTTAGGTGGAACCAGGAATCTTAGATTCCAGGTCTCTATAACCTTATGGGAGTCTTTCTCTTGATATCCCAACAACTGGAATTCTAGGTCACCAGGAAATACCTCAGCGCCTTGCTGAGAATGAAGCAGGAATCTGGGTATTGGGAGTCCTCATATACAGGAAACTACACGGCATCTTGCTGAAAAAGTAAGGAATTTTGTTTGCACGAGTCCTCAGTCCTTAAATCCACAGGGTGTGTTACTATGAGGTAACCATGAAACAGGTTTTTTATGTAGGAATCTGGGTAGTGGGAGTCCTCAAATACAGAAAAATGGACTGCCTATTTTTCAGATAGAATAAGTAATCTGGGTTACACGTGTTCTCTCTCCCAAAAGAAATACAGGGTCTCTTGCTAAGGGCTAAACAAGAATGAGGAATTCAAAGCAGGAATTTGGGTAATACTCCTCATAAAAGGAAACTTCGAGGGCTCTTGCTTAGGAAAAATAAGGAATCTTTTTTAGACTGTTCCACAATCACAAAATCTACTTAGAGTCTGGTTAAGTGCTAAACAAGAATCAGGATTTTAAAACAACAATCTGGGGAAAGGAGTCCTCATATACAGGACACTACACAGCCTCCAGCGAATAAAGAATAAGGAATCTGTGTTACACGAGTCCTCAATCTGAAAAAATTCTCAGGACCTCTTGCTACTGGACAAACAAGAATCAGGGCTTCGAACTCCCCTCATATTTTGGAGATATTTAGCATGTGGATACTAGCAATCAGTCAATTCAGGATTCCAACAACATTCTGGTCCTCTTGATATTTCTAAACGGATATGTGGCACTACAAGACCGTTAGGTTCCTCGGGACAACCAAGGCCAGATTCCAACACAAAAGGGATCATCTTGCCATATTTGGATGTAACTCTTGGTCTCAAGATGAACCTTTTAATTCTCTAACTTCCATTTGTCCTTTTATTGTGTCAGTGCTGAGGGTTTTGCAGTTGCCAAATGTTTAGTAAGTATTTTTAAAGGTAACCAGGAATCATGAATTCCCCGTCCCTAGGAAACTTGTGGGCATCTGTCTTTTTGTAAACAGAGTTTTGGAATACACATCGAAAGGGTAAATCAAGGCATCTTGCAGAGAACGAAAATGGAATCCGGGTTCTTGGAGTTCTCATTCGCCAAAGTCTACAGGGCCTCTTGATGAGGTTTAATCAGGAATCTGGGCTTCTAGGCCCTCATATTGTTAGGGTATCTTGCACAAGAAAACCAGGAATATTGGATTCCAATTGCCCAGGAAATTTCAGGAGATCTTTCAGTTGATATCCAAACAACTTGAATTCTACATCACCACGAAATATCTCGGTGTCTTGCTGAGAATAAAGCAGGAATCTGGGTAATGGAAGTCCTCATATAGAGGAAACCTCATGACTCTTGTGAAGGAAGAATAAGGAATATGGGCTACATGGTTCCTCAATACCGATAATCTACAGTGCATCTTGCTAGGGGCTAAACAAGATCAGGGCTTCGACCACCCCTCATGTTTTATACCTATTAGTTATGAGGATATGACGAATCAATCATTACTGGACTCCAGTAATACTCTGGTACTCTTGATAGTTGGGAACAAGAATCTGGCACTACACGTCCTTTTAGATACTTGGAACCTCTGATTAAAGATCCAGGACACCAGTAATTCTCTCTGATTTTATTATGTAAGCCCTGATCTCAGTGTTACCTTGTACACCAGAGTCTTCAGTGGTTCCGCTCTTCGTTATTAGGACTTTTTTGTTTAGATGTTCAAAATTTTTAGGAGGTATTATTGGGAAGGGAAACAGGAATCTTACATTCCACGTCCCCAGGCATTTTCTTGTCATCTTTCTATGGGTATACAAGAGTCTGGACTTCCCGGCCAACAGGATACATTTCGTCGTTTGACTTAGAACGAAATAGGAATCTGGGTCACTGTGTCCCTTGAACGTTTCTACATGCTTTACTAAAAAGGAGCCAGGAAACTCAGTTTCCATGTAACTTGCAAACATCTGGACATTTGCTAAATTATCCGTGGCTTAAGGCAGTCCTAATAACTTGGAATCGACAGGGATTTTAGCAAATGCTAATCTGGAATCTGGGGGTCCTGGTTCTTGTATTATTCAGTGAAACGTCCTATATGCATACCACAATCAGGCATTGCCAAACTCCAGGAACCTGTTGCACCTCTTGATAGTTGTAACTGAGAATCTGGCCTACTGGTCCGCTTGTTTCATAGGGTTCTGTAAGGTCAGATTCCACAATCCGCGCAATCATCTGCCATTTGTTAATGTGATCACTGGCTTCAGGTTTACCTCGTCGTCCCAAAAATACTGCTGGACATTCGTTTTCCCATTGAGAATGTGGGATTAGGGGTTCCCACATATTTAGGTGTATTCTTAAGGGGGAACCAGCAATCTTCGATTCCATGTCCCTGGGAAACTTCTTGGCGTATTTGTATTGGTATGTAAGAGTTTGTACTTCCACGACACCAGAAAATGTCTGGGCGTCTTCCTGATAATAAAAAAGGAATGTGGGTTATGGGATGCCTCAATCCATTTCTTCAGTGCTCCGTTATAAGGGCTTATCTGGAATCTGGGCTTCTAGTTCTCCAAATTCTTCAGAGCAGGTTGCCAACTGGAAAGGACAAGTGTCATTATAGATTCCCAGCAACCTTCTGGTCCTCTTGATTGTTTTAACCAATAACAAGTATGTGCAATTCAGTTGGGTTTCTCGGCACAACTAAAGCCAGATTACTGGACTTAGGCATCACCTCGCCATATTTGTGTGTAACTCTTGTCGTAAGATGTATCCTGTAATCCTAAAACTTCCGTTTGTGAATCTAATTGATATGGCCTGGGGGTTTTGAGGTCGCTAAGCATGTAGTACATATTTTTAAAGTTAACCAGGAATCACAGTTTCCACGTCACTGGGAAACAGCTGGACATCTGTCTATTTGCATACAGAATTTTTGATTCCAGATCGCAAGGGAAAATCATGACATCTTGCTGAGAACCAGAAGAGAATGTGGGTTCAGGGGTCCTCAATCTTCAAAAACGATATGGCCTATTGATAAGGTTTATTGAGGAATTTGGACTTGTAGGTCCTTCCAGTTTTCAGATCTACTTGCTTTGTGGATAACTAACATCTCTTATTACTGATCCAAGCATATTCCGGTCCTTTTGACATTTGTAATCGAGGATCTGGATCTACAATTTCATTTATTTCTTATCAATATCTTCTTCCATAATCCAGTTCCCCAGGTACCAAGTGGCATTTTGCGACAAAAATCCCTCGCTTCAGATTACCTCAAACACCGAAATTTCCAGTGCTCCGGCTGGTGGAAATTGGGCTATTGGGTTTAGAATATTACATATTTTTATGATGTCTTCTTAAGGGGAAATTGGAAGCTTGGATTACAGTTACCAGAAAGTGTATGGGAGTCTTTCTATTAATATTCAAACAACTGGAATTCTATGTTCATCAGGAAATATCTCGGGTATTGCTGAGAATTAAGCAGGATTTTGTCAAATGGGAGTCCTCATATACGGGAAACTATGGTCTCTTATTACAGAAGAATAAGGAATCTGGGTTACAAGAATCCTAAAATCCCAAAAACCTACAGGGAGTCTTACTAAGGGAGAAAAAATTATCAGGGATTTGAAGCACAAATCTGGGGAATGGGAGTCCTCATATACAGGAAACTTCACAACCTCTTGATAAGGATGAACAAGGAATCTGGGTTACACATGTCCTCGATCCTAAAAATCTACAGGGCATCTTTATAAGGGCTAAACAAGAACCAGGGTTTCGAAGCAGGAATCTCAGTAATGGGAGTCTTCATATACAGGAAACTACACAGCATCTTCCTAAGAAAGGATAAGGAATCTGGTTTTCACGAATCCTCAATGTTAAAAATCTACTGGGCTTCTTGCTAAGGGCGAAACCAGAATCAGATTTTCGAAGCAAGGATCTGGAAATGGGAGTCCTCCTATACAGGAAACTACACGGGCTCTTGCTAAGGAAGAATAACGAATCTGGTTTGCACGAGTCATCAATTCCAAAAATGTTCATGGCATGTTGGTAAGGCCTACAAGATTCAAACTTTGCCGTCCCCATATTTTTCAGAGCTGTTTCCTATGTGCCTATTAGGAATCAGTCATTCCAGAATTCCCAAAACATTCTGGTCCTCTTGATAGTTTAAATGAAAATATGGCACTACAAGTCCATTTATATGATGGATCCTCTAAGGCCACATTCCAGGACACAGGTAATCACCTCGGGTTTTTTGAATGTAAGCCTTGAGTTCAGAGTTACCTCGTTCTTCAGAAACTTCTGTTGGTTCAGCTATTTGGAATTAGGACCTTGGGATTAGATGTTGCACCATGTTTAGAAGGTATATTTCAGAGGGCACCAGGGTCTTGGTTTCCAAGTCCACAGGAACATTCTTGAGTCATTCTAATTGGAGCCACGTGTCTGGACTTCTAGGGAATGTGGAAACATCTGGCGGTTCTTCTGAGAACGAAACAGGAATCTCGGACACTAAGTCCCCAGAAAACTTCTACTCATGTTACCAATGTGGAAAAAGGAAAATCAGTTTGCATATGACCAGCAAACTTCTGGGCAGTTGTTAACTTTTCCCTGGCTTAAGGTAGTTCTCGTACCTAGGCGCCTACAGGAAATTTCTAAATGCTACTCTGGAATTTGGAGTCCCAGTCCCCACACTTTTCAGAACTAATTCCTGTATACCTACCACAAATCTGTCATTGCCGATGCCCAGGAACATGCTGCTCCTCTTCTTAGTTGTAACAGAGAATCTGGCCATCTGTTCGGTTCTTTTGCAGGAGGCTGTAAGGTCAGATTCCACAACCCAAGGAATCATCTCGCCATTTTTTGTGTAATTTCTGACTTCAGGTTTACCTCCTAATCCAGAAACTACTACTGGAAACGTAGATTGATATTCATAACTTGGGATTAGGAGTTCCCAAAGATTTAGAATATATTCTTAAAGGGGATCCAGCAATCTTGAATTCCATGGCACTTCCTACTTTTGGGCTTATGAGTATTGGAATATAAGAGTTTGTACGACCACATCACCTGGTAGCTTCCAGGAGACTTACTGAGAACAAAAAGAATCTGGGTTATGGGGGTTGCCAATCCAAGAATTCTCCATGGACACATTATAAGGGCTAATCTGGAATCTGGGATTCGATTTACACAAATTCTTTAGGGCTCTAGGCTTCTTGGATATGACAAATTAGTCATTATAGATTCTCGGCAACCTTCTGGTCTTCTAGATAGTTGTAACTGAGAATGAGGACCTACAAGTTCGTTGTGTTCCTTGCGACAAGAAAGGGTAGATTCCAGGACCCAAAGGATCTTATCACCATATTTGTATGTAACTATTGCCGTAAGATGTACCCTGCAATCCTAAAACTTTTGTTTGTCTTTCTATTCTTACAGGGGCCTGGTGTTTTGAGGTTGCCAAATATTTTTTACGTACTTTTAAGGGTAACAAGGATTCATGGATTCAACGACCCTAGGTATTTTCTGGGCATCTGCATATTTCTATACATAGTTTTTGGATCCACATCACGAGGGCAAATCAGGGCATCTTGCTGAGAATGAAAAGGAAATCCGGTTCTAGGAGTTCTCATTCGCCAGAATCTACTGGTCCTCTTATTAAGGTTTAATCAGCAATCTGGGCTTCAGGGTCGCTACGTTTTTCAGAGCTACTAGCTCCGTAGATACCATTAATCTGTCATTACAGATCCCCAGGAACATTCTATTCTCTTGATAGTTCTAATCGTGGATCTGGCCCAAATAATCTTTTGTGTCTTATGAACATCCAGGACCAAAAACAGATACCCTAGGAATTAAATGTCATATTCGTACAAAATCCCTCAATTCAGGTTACCTCAAACTACAGAAATTTCTTGTGGTCAGACTGTTGGGAATTGGGACATTGGGTTTAGGAGTTTCCACATTTTGAAGAGGTCTTGTTAAGGGGAACGAGGAATCTGGATTCTAGTTCCCTAATAACCTTATGGGAGTCTTTCTCTTGATATCCATAGAACTGGAATTCTAGTTCAACAGGAAATATCTCAGCGCCTTGCTGAGAATGAAGCAGGAAGCTAGGTAATGGGAGTCCTCATACACAGGAAACTTATCGACCTCTTGCTAAGGGAGAATAAGGAATTTTGGTTGCACGAGTCCTCATCCCAAAGGTCCACAGTGGGTGTTATTACGAGGTAACCATGAATCAGGTTTTTAATGTAGGAATCTGGGTAGTGGGAGTCCTCAAATACAGGAAACTGTACTGCCTATTGCTAAGAAAGAACAGGGAATCTGGGTTACACGTGTCCTCAATCCCTAAAAAACTTCAGGGCTTCTTGCTAAGGGCTAAACACGAATCAGGGATTTTGAAGCATGAACCTGCGGAAATGGGGTCCTCATATTCAGGCAAATACATGGCCTTGTGCTAAGAAAAATACGTAATCAGGGTTACACGTGTCCTCAATCCCTAAAAAAATTCCAGGCGTCTTGCAAAGGGCTAAACATGATTCAGGGTTTGAAGCATGAATCTTCGGAAATGGGGTCCTCATACACAGGCAAAAACACGGCCTTTTGCTAAGAAAGAATAAGGAATCTTGATTGCACGTGTTCTCTATCCCAAAAGAACTACAGGGCCTCTTGCTAAGGGCTAAACAACAATAAGGGATTCAATGCAAGAATGTGGGTAATACTCCTGATAACAGGAAACTTCGAGACCTCTTGCTAAGGAAAAATAAAAAATTTATTTTACATGGCTCCTCAATCAGATAATGTACATGATGTCTTGCTAAGGGCTAAACAAGAATCAGGGTTTCAAAACAGGAATCTGGGGAAAGGGAGTCCTAATATACAGGACACTACAAGGACTCCAGCGAAGGAAGAATAAGGAATCTGTGTTACACGAGTCCTCAATCAGAAAAAATCTCAGGACGTCTTGCTACTGAACAAACAAGAATCAGGGTTTCGAGCTCCCCACATGTTTAGGACCTATTTAGTATGTGGATATTAGGAATCAGTCAATTCCGGACTCCAGCAACATTCGTGTGCTCTTGATAGTTGTAAACGGGTATCTGGTACTACAAGTACGTTAGGTTCCTCGAGACAGCTAAGGCCAGATTCCAGCACATAAAGAATCATATTGCCATATTTGGATGAAACTCTTGGTCTCAAGATGAACCTTGTAATTCTCAGACTTCCATTTGTCCTCTTATTTTTAGAGGGGTCGAGGGTTTTACAGTTGCCAAATGTTTAGTAAGTATTTTTAAAGGTAACCAGGAATCAAGAATTCCCCGTCCCTAGGAAACTTTTGGGAACCTGTCTTTTTGTATACAGAGTTTTGGAATACACATCGACAGGGAAAATCAAGGCATCTTGCTGAGAACAAAAAGGGAATCCAGGTTCTTGGAATTCTCATTCACCGAAGTCTATAAGGCCTATTGATTAGTTTTAATCAGGAATCTGGACGTCTAGGTACCCATATTGTTAGGGTGTGTTGTACAAGGGAACCAGGAATCTTGGATTCCAATTGCCCAGGAAACATCTGGGGGTCTTCCAATTGATATCCAAACAACATGAATTCTATATCACCACGAAATATCTCAGTGTCTTGCTGAGAATGAAGCAGTAATCTGGATAATGGGAGTCCTCATTTACAGGAAACTTCATGACATTTGCGAAGGATGTATAAGGAATCTGGACTACATGGGTCCAAAATACCGAAAATATACACTGCAACTTGCTAAGGGTTAAACAACATTGGGGCTTCGAGCACCCCTCAAGTTTCAGAGCTATTTCTTATGTGGATATTAAGAATCAATCATTCCTGGACTCCAGCAACACTTGGTACTCTTGATAGTTTTGAACTAGAATCTGGCACTCCAAATCCATTTAGATATTTGAAAACTCGGACTCCAGATCCATGACACAGGAAATTCTCTCGGATTTTTTGTATGTAAGCCCTGACCTCAGTGTTACCTCGTACTCCAGAAACTTCAGTGGCCCCGCTGTTCATTATTAGGACTTTGGGTTTAGGTGTTCCATTTTTTTAGGAGGTATTATTGGGAGGGAACCAGTATTCTTAGATTCCACGTCCCCAGACATATTCTTGTCATCTTCCTATGGGTATACAAGAGTCTGGACTTCCAGGCCAACAGGAAACATCTCCTCATTTTGCTTAGAACGAAATAAGAATCTGGGTCACTCTGTCCCTTGAAAGTTTCTACTAAAGAGGAACCAGGAAACTCGGTTTCCATGTAGCTTGCAAACATCTGGGCATTTGCTAAATTATCCGTGGCTTAAGGCGGTGTTCATACCTAGGAAAAGACAGGGAGTTTAGCAAATGCTAATCGGAATTCTGGGAGTCCTGGTTCTCATGTTATTCATAGCACCGTCCTATATATATACCACAATTTGGACATTGCCGATCCTCAGGAACATGTTGCAACTCTTGATAGTTTTAACTGAGCATCAGGCCTACTGGTCCGTTTTTTTCACAGGGTCCTGTAAGGCTAGATTCCACAATCCACGCAATCATCTGCCATTTGTTAATGTGACCTCAGGCTTCAGGTTTACCTCGTAGTCCAGAAACTACTGCTGGACATTCGTTTTCGCATTGAGAAAGTGGGAATAGGGGTTCCCACATATTTATGATGTTTACTTAAGGGGGGAACCAGCATTCTTCCATTCCAGGTCCCTGGAAACTTCTTGGCATATGTGTTTGGTATGTAAGAGTTTGTACTTCCACATCACCAGAAAAAGTCCAGGCAACTTCCTGATAATAAAAAAAGGAATGTGGGTTATGGGAGCCCTCAATCCATTTCCACAGTGCTCCATTATAAGGGCTTATCTGGAATCTGGGCCTCTAGTTCCCCAAATTCTTCAGAGCACGTTGCCACTTGGAAAGACAAGTGTCATTATAGATTTCCAGCATCCTTCTGGTCCTCTTGATTGTTGTAACCAAGAACAAGTCCGTGCAATTCAGTTGGGTTTCTCGGCATAACTAAAGCCAGATTACAGTACTAAGGTATCATCTCGCCATATTTGTGTGTAACTCTTGTCTTAAAATGTACCCTGTAATCCTAAAACTTCCGTTTGTGAATCTATTTAATATAGCCTGGGGGTATTGAAGTTGCCAAGCATGTAGTACATATTTTAAAAGATAACCAGGAATTCTGAATTCCACGTCCCTGAGAAACAGCTGGGTATGTGTGTATTTGCATGCAAAATTTTGGAATCCAGATCATCAGGGAAAATCAGGGCATCTTGCTGATAACGAGAAGAGAATGCAGGTTCAGGGGTCCTCCATAGTCAAAATCTATATGGCCTCTTCATAAGGTTTAATGAGGAATCTGGGCTTATAGGTCCTTCCATTTTTCAGAGCTACTTGCTACTTGGATACCTAAAATCTCTTATTACAGATCCAAGCGATCCCGGTCCTTTCGATAGTTGTAATTGAGTATGTGAACCTACAATTTTGTTTCTTTCTTATAACATCTTCAGCCATAATCCAGTTCCCCAGGTATCAACTGGCATATTGCGACAAAATCCCTTGCTTCAGGTTACCTCAAAATACCGAAATTCCCTGTGGTCAGGCTGGTGGAAATTGGGATATTGGGTCTAGAATATTACACATTTTTAAAAACTACTACTAGAATTTTAGATTGATATTCATAACTTGGGATTAGGTATTCCCAAATATGTAGGGCGTATTCTTAAAGGTGATACAGCAATCTTGCATTCCAGGTCCCTTCTGACCTTTTGGGCTTATGATTATTGGTATATAAGAATTTGTACTTCCACATCACCAGGTAACTTCTGGGTAGTCTTAGTGAGAACAAAAATAATCTGGATTACAGGACGCCAATCGAAGAATTCTACATGGACACCTTATTATGGGTAATCTGGGATCTGGGATTCTTCAGGGCTACAGGCCTCTTGGATATGACAATTTTTTCATTATAGATTCTCAGTAACCTTCTGGTTTTCTTGATAGATGTAATCGGGAATGTGTACCCTAAAGTCCATTGGGTTCCTCGGGACAACAAAGGGCAGATTCCAGGACCCAAAGAATCTTATCGCCATATTTGTATGTAACTATCGCCTTACGATGGACCTTGTAATCCTACAACTTCTGTTTGTCCTTCTATTACGAGAGGGGCCTGGTATTTTGAAGTTGCCAAATATTTATTACGTACTGTTAAGGGTAACCAGGATTCATGGATTCCACGACACTAGGTAATTTCTGGGCATCTGCCTGTTTGTATACAGAGTTTTTTGATCCACATCACGAGGGAAAATCAGGGAATATTGCTGAGAATGAAAAGGACCTCTGGTTCTATGAGTTCTCATTTGACAAAAACCACAGAGCATCTTGATAAGGTTTAATCAGCAATCTGGACTTCAGCGTCCCTACATTTTTCAGAGCTACTAGCACTGGAGATACCCTTAATCGGTCATTTCAGATCCCTAGGAACATACTGTTCTCCTGATAGCTGTAATCGAGGATCTGGCCTAAAGATCCTTTTGTGTCTTATGAATATCTAGGACCATAATCAGGTATCCCAGGAGTCAAATGGCAAATGGTACAAAATCCCTCAATTCAGGTAACCACAAACTACAGAAATTTCTTGTGGTCGGGCAGGTGGGAATTGGGACATGGGTTTAGGAGATTCCACATTTTGGGGAAGTCTTGTTAAAGGGAACAAGGAATCTTGTATTCCAGTTCCCCAATAAACTTACGGGAGCCTTTCTCTTGATATCCAAACAACTAGAATTCTAGGTCACCAGGAACTATCTCAGTGTCTTGCTGAGAATGTAGCAGAAATCTGGGTAATGGGAGTCCTCATATACAGGAAACTACACGGCCTCTTGCTAAGAAAGAATAAGGAATTTTGGTTGTACGAATCCTCAGCCCAAAAATCCACAGGTCGTCTGACTAAGAGGTAAACATGAATCAGGTTTTTAATGTAGAAATCTGGGTAGTGGGAGTCCTCAAACACAGGAAACTGGACTGCCTATTGCTAAGAAAGAATAAGAAATCTGGGTTACACGTGTCCTAAATCCCTAAAAAGCTTCAGGGCGTCTTGCTAAGGGATAAACACGAATCAGGGTTTTTGAAGCATGAATCTGCGGAAATAGGGTCCTCATATACAGGCAAATACACGGCCTTTTGCTAAGAAAGAATAAGGAATCTGGGTTGCACGTGTTCTCTATCCCAAAAGTACTACAGGGCCTCTTGCTAAGGGCTAAACAAGAATAAGGAATTCGAAGCAGGAATGTGGGTAATACTCCTCATAAAAGGAAACTTCAAGGCTTCTTTCTAAGAAAAAATAAGGAATCTGTTTTATGCGGTTCCTCAATCACAAAAAGGTAAGGAATAAACAAGATCAGGGCTTCGAACACCCCTCATGTTTTTTTTGGGGGGGGGTTGCAGTCTCACTCTGTCACCCAGACTGCAGTGCAGTGGCCGCTCCCGGCCTCCACAGCCTCACCTGCTAGGCTCTGGTGATTCTTCCGCCTCAACCTTCCAAGTAGCCGAAATTACAGGCATGCGCTACAACGCTCGACTGATTTTTTTTTTTTTTTTGATTTATTTTAGAGATGAGTTCTCTCTCCCCAGGCAGGTCTGGAACCCGCGGTCTCAGGCAATCCACACACCTCAGCCTCTCAAAGGCACGGGATTACAAGCTGAGACACCGAACCCAGCTCACCCCTCATGTTTTAGAGCTATTTCTTATTCGTCTTGCTAAGGGCTAAACAAGAATCAGGGTTTCAAAACAGGAATTGGGGAAAGGGAGTCCTCATATACAGGACACGACACGGCCTCCAGTAAAGAAAGAATAAAGAATCCGTGTTACACGAGACCTCAATCCGAAAATATTCTCAGGACGTCTTGCTACTGGAAAAACATCAATCAGGATTTCTAGCTCTCCTCATGTCTTGGAGCTATTTAGCATGTGGATATTAGGAATCATTCAATTCAGGACTCCAGCAACATTCTGGTCCTCTTGGTACTTGTAAACGGGTATCTCACACTGAAAGTCCGTTAGGTTTCTTGGGACAAGTTAAGGCCAGATTCCTGCACAAAAGGGATCATCTCGCAATATTTGGATGTAACTCTTGGTCTCAAGATGAAGTTTGTAATTCAAACTTCCATTTGTCCTTTTATTTTGAGAGGGGCCGAGGGTTTTGCAGTTGCCAAATGTTTAGTAAGTATTTTTAAAGGTAACCAGGTATCATGGATTCACTGACCCTAGGAAACTTGTGGGCATCTGTCTTTTTGTATACAGAGCTTTGCAATACACATGGACAGGGGAAATCAAGGCATCTAGCTGAGAGCAAAAAGGGAATCCGGGTTCTTGAATAATCATTCACCAAATTCTACAGGGACTCTTGATGAGGTTTAATCAAGAATCTGGGATTTTAGGTCCCCATATTGTTAGGTGCCTTGTACAAAGGAACCAGGAATCTTGGATTCCAATTCTCCAGGAAACTTCAGGGGGTCTTTCATTTGATATCCAAACAATTCGAATTCTACATCACCATGAAATATCTTGGTGTCTTGCTCAGAATGAAGCAGTAATCTGGGTAACGGGAGTCCTCATATACAGGAAATTTCATGACTCTTGCAAAGGATAAATAAGGAATTGGGCTACATTGGTCTTCAATATAGAGCAAGTCTTGCTAAGGACTAAACAGGATCACGGCTTTGAGTACCCGTCATGTTTTTTTGGGGGGAGGGTTGGAGTCTCACTCTGTCCCCCAGACTGGAGTGCAGTGACCGCTCCCAGCCACCACAGCCTCGCATGCTAGGCTCTGGTGATCCTTCCGCCTCAGCCTTCCAAGTAGCCGAAATTACAGGCATGCGCTACAATGACCGGCTTATTTTATTTTTGATTTATTGTAGAGATGAGTTCTCTCTGCCAGGCAGGTCTCGAACCCGCCGGCTTAGGCAATCCACTCACCTTAGCCTCTCAAAGTCACGGGATTACAAGCTGAGCCACCGAGCCCGGTTCACCCCTCATGTTTTAGAGCTATTTGTTATGTGGATATTATGAATCAATCATTCCTGGACTCCAGCAACAGTCTTGTACTCTTGATAGTTGCGAACGAGAATCTGGCACTGCAAGTTCATTGAGATACTTGGAACCTCTGATTCCGGAAACAGGAGACTAGAAATTCCCTTGGATTTTTTGTATATAAGCCCTGACCTCAGTGTTACCTCATACTCCAGAAACTTCAGTGGTTACGCTGTTTGTTATTAAGACTTTGGGTTTAGGTGTTCAATATTCTTTAGGAGGTATTTTTGGGAGGGAACCAGGAATCTTAGATTCCACGTGCCCAGCCATATGCTTGTCATCTTTCTATGGGTATACCAGAGTTTGGCCTTCCAGGCCAACAGGAAACATCTCGACGTTTTCCTTAGAACGAAATAGGAATCTGGGTCACTGTGTCCCTTGAAAGTATCTACACGCTTTACTAGAGAGGAACCAGGAATGTCGGTTTCCATGTAACTTGCAAACCTCTGGGCATTTGCTAAATTATCCGTGGCTTACGGAAGTGCTCATACCTAGGAATAGACAGGGACTTTAGCAAATGCTAATCTGGATTCTGGGAGTCCTGATTCTCATATTATTCAGAGCAACGTCCTATATGCATACCACAATTCGAGCATTGCCATTCCCCAGGAATGTGTTGCACCTCTTGACAGTTGTACCTGAGAATCTGGCCTACTGATTCGTTTGTTTCACAGGGTACTGTGAGGCCAGATTCCACAATCCATGTAATCAACTGCCATTTGTTAATGTGATCACTGGCTTCAGGTTTACCTCATAGTCCAGAAACTACTGCTGGACATACGTTTTCGCATTGAGAATGTGGGATTAGGGATTCCCACATATTTAGGATGTATTCTTAAGAAGGAACCAACAATCTCCGATTCCAGGTCCCTGGGAAACTTCTTGGCGTATGTGTATTGGTATGGAAGAGTTTGTACTTCTACGTCATGAGAAAACGTCCGGGTGTCTTCCTAATAATAAAAAAAGGAATGTGGTTTATGGGAGGACTCAATCCACTTCTACAGGGCTCCGTTATAAGGGCTTATCTGGAATCTGGGCTTCTAGTTCTCCAAATTCTTCAGAGCATGTTGCCACTTGGAAAGGACAAGTGTCATTATAGATTACCAGCAACTTTCTGGTCCTCTTGTTTGTTGTAAAAAAGAAACAGTCCATACAATTCAGTTGGGGTTCCCGGGACAACTAAAGGCAGATTACAAGACTAAGGCACCATCTAGCCATATTTGTGTGTAACTCTTGTCTTAAGATGTACCCTGTAATCCTAAAATTTCCATTTGTGAATCTTCTTGATATGGCCAGGGGAGTTGTGGTTGCTAAGCATTTAGGACATATTTTTAAAGGTAACCAGGAATCACGGATTCCACATCCCTGGGAAACAGCTGGGCATCTGTCTGCTTGCATACAGAATTTTGAAATACAGATTGCCAGGGAAAATCAGGCTCTTGCTGAGAAGGAGAAGAGAATGCGGGATCAGGGGTCCTCAATAATTAAAATAATTAAAATCTTGATAAGGTTTAATGAAGAATCTGGGCTTGTAGGTCCTTACATTTTGCACAGCTACTTGCTACGTGGATACCTAAAATCTCTTATTACAGATCCAAGCGATTCTGGTCCTTTCGATGGTTGTAATTGAGTATCTGAACCTACAATTTCGTTTGTTTCTTATCCACATCGTCAGCCATAATCCAGTTCCCCAGGAATCAACTGGCATTTTCTGACAAAATTCCTTGCATGAGGTTACCTGAAAATACCGAAATTTCCTGTGGTGAGGCTGGTGGAAATTGGGATATTGGCTTTAGAATATTCCACATTTTTACGATGTCTTGTTAAGGGGAACCTGGAAATTTGGATTACAGTTCCCAGGTACTCTATGCGAGTCTTTCTATTGATATCCAAACAACTGGATTCTATGTTCACCAGGAAATATCTCACATATTTCTGAGAATTAAGCAGAAATTTGCGAATCAGGAATCCTCATATACAGGAAACTACATGGCCTCTTACTATGGAAGAATAAGGAATCTGTGTTAAACGAGTCCACAAATTCCAAAAACCTACAGGGAGTCTTATTAAGGGACAAAAAGTATCAGGGATTTGAAGCACAAATCTGAGAAATGGGAGCAATCATATACAGGAAATTTCACAACCTCCGGCTAAGGATGAACAACAAATCTGGGCCACACATGTCCTTGATCTAAAACATCTACAGTGCATATTTCTAAGGGCTAAACAATTATCAGGGTTTTGAAGCAGGACTCTCGGTAATGGGAGTCTTCATATACGGGAAACTACACAGTCTCTACCTAAGAAAGCATAAGGAATCAGGTGTTCCCGAGACCTCAATGCCAAAAATCTACTGGGCGCCTTGCTAAGGGCTAAACAAGAATCAGGATTTCGAAGCAAGAATCTGGGGAATGGGAGTCCTCATATACAGGAAACTACACGGCCTCTTGCAAAGGGAGAATAACGAATGTGGGTTACACGAGTCCTCAATTCCAAAAATGCTCAGGGCGTCTTGGTAAGAACTACAAGACTCAGATTCAACGTCCCCATATTTTTCAGAGCTGGAAACTATGTGCATATTATGAATCACTCATTCCAGACGTCCCACACATTTTGGTCCTCTCAATAGTTTAAACAAAAATATGGCACTACAAGTCCATTTATATTCTGAATCCTCTAACGACAAACACCAGGACACAAGTAATCATCTCGGGTGTTTTGAATGAAAGCCCTGATGTCAGGTTAACTAGGACTCCAGAAACATCTGGTAGTTCACCTATTCATAATTAGGACTTTGGGTTTAGATGTTGCACAATGTTTTGAAGGTACTTTTGGGAGGGCACCAGGATCTTGGTTTACAAGTCCATAGGAGCATTATGGAGTCTTTCTATTGGGAACCACGTGTCTGGACTTCTAGGGAACGAGGAAACATCTGGTCATTCGTCTGAGAATGAAACAGGAATCTAGGACACTATGTCCCCAGAAAGTTTATACTCATTTTACCAATGTGAAACAATGAAAATCAGTTTGCATTTCACGACCAAACTTCTGGGCAGTTGTTAATTTTTCCCAGGCTTAAGGTAGTTTTCATACCTAGAAGCCAACAGGAATTTTCTAAATGCTAATCAGGAATTTGGAGTCCCAGTCCCCATATTTTTCAGAAGTAATTCCTGTATACGTATCACAAATCTGTAATAATCAATTCCCAGGAACCTGCTACTCCTCTTCTTAGATATAACAGAGAATCTGGCCATCTACTCGGCTTTTTTGGCAGGAGACTGTAAGGCCAGATTCCACAACCCAAGGAATCATGGCTCCACTTTTGGTGTAATTACTGACTTCAGGTTTACCTCCTAATCCAGAAACTACTACTGGAATTTTGGATTGATATTCGTAACTTGCGATTAGGTGTTCAAATATTTAGAACGTATTCTTAAAGGGGATCCAGCAATCTTGGATTCCAGGGCCCTTCTGACCTTTTGGGCTTATGATTATTGGTATATAAGAGTTTGTACTTCCATGTCGTCAGGTAACTTCCAGGAATCTTACTGAGAACAAAAAGAATCTGGGTCACGGGGGTCGCCAATCCAAGAATTCTACATGGACACATTATAAGGGCTAATCTGGAATCTGGGATTCTATTTAGACACATTCTTTAGGGCTACAGGCCTGTTAGATATGACAATATTTTCATTATAGATTCTCAGCAAACTTCTGGTCTTCTTGATAGTTGTAACCGAGAATGTGGACACTCAAGTCCGTTGGATTTTTAAGGATAACAAAGGGAAGATTACAGGACCCAGGGAATCTTATCTCCGTATTTGTATGTCACTATCGCATTAAGATGTACCTTGTAATCCTAAAACTTCTGTTTGTCCTTCTATTCCGATAGGGGCCGGGTGTTTTGAGGTTGCAAAATATTTATTATATACTTTTAAGTGTAACCAGGATTCATGGATTCCATAACCCCGGGTAATTTCTAAGCATCTGCCTCTTTTTATACAGAGTTTTTGGATCCACATCACGAGGGAAAATCAGGGCATATTGCTGAGAAAGACCAGGAAATCTGGTTCTAGGAGTTCTGATATGCCAGAATCTACAGGGCCTCTTAAAAGTTTTAATAAGCAATCTGGGCTTCAGAGTCCCTACATTTTTCAGAGCTACTAGCTCTGTAGATACACTTAATAGGTCATTACAGATCCCCAGGAACATTCTATTCTCTTGATAGTTGTAATCGAGGATCTGACCCAAATATCCTTTTGTGTCTTATGAATATCTAGGACCATAATCAGGTACCCCAGCATTCAAATAGTGTATTGGTACAAAATCCCTCGATTCAGGTTAACTCAAACTACAGAAATATCTTGTGGTCGGGCAGGTGGGAATTGGGACATGGGTTTAGGGGAGTCCACATTTTGGGGAGATCCTGTTAAGGGGAACCAGGAATCACGGATTTCAGTTCCCCAATAACCTGTGGGAGTCTTTCTCTTGATATCCAAACAACTGGAATTCTAGGTCACCAGGAAATATCCCAGTGCATGAATGAGAATGTAGCAGGACTCTGGGCAATGGGAGTCCTCATATAAAGGAAACTACACGGCCTCTTGCTTAGGAAGAATAAGGAATTTTTTTACACGAGTCCACAGCCCAAAAATCCACAGGGCGTCTTACTAAGAGATAACCGTGAATCAGGTTTTTAATGTAGGAATCTGCATAGTGGGAGTTCTCAAATTCAGGAAACTGGACTGCCTATTGCTAAGAATATTTAAGGAATCTGTGTTACACGTGTCATCAATCCCTAAAACACTTCAGGCCATCTTGCTAAGGGCTAAACACGAATCAGGGTTTTTGAAGCATGAATCTGCGGAAATAGGGTCCTCATATACAGGCAAATACACGGCAATTTGCTAAGAAAGAATAGGGAATCTGGGTTGCACGTGTTCTCTATCCCAAAAGAACTACAGGGCCTCTTGCTAAGGGCTAAACAAGAATAAGGGATTCAAAGCAGGAATGTGGGTAATACTCCTCATAACAGGAAACTTCGAGGCCTCTTCCTAAGGAAAAATATGGAATCTGTTTTACGCGGTTCCTCAATCACAAAATCTACATGACTTCTTGCTAAGGGCTAAACAAAAATCAGGGTTTCAAAACAGGAATCTCGGGAAAGGGAGTCCTCATATAGAGGACACTACACGGCCTCCAGCAAAGAAAGAATAAGGAATCTGTGTTACACGAGTTCTCAATCCGAAAAAATTCCTAGGACTTCTTGCTACTGGACGAACAAGAAACAGGGCTTCAAGCTCCCCTCATGTTTTGGAGCTATTTAGCATGTGGATATTAAGAATCAGTCAATTCAGGACTCCAGCAACATTCTGGTCCTCTTGGTAGTTGTAAACGGGTATCTCACATTGGAAGTTCGTTAGGTTCCTCAGGACAACTAATGCCAGATTCCAGCACAAAAAGGGATCATCTCGCCATATTTGGATGTAACTCTTGGTCTCAAGATGAACTTTGCAATTCTCAAACTTCCATTTGTCCTTTTATTTTGAAGGAGCCAAGGGTCTTGCAGTTGCCAAATGTTTAGTAAGTATTTTGAAAGGTAACCAGAATCATGAATTCCCCAACTCTAGGAAATTGTGGGCATCTGTCTTTTTGTATACAGAGCATTGGAATAGACATGGACAGGGAAAATCAAGGCATCTTGCTGAGAACGAAAAGGGAATCTGGGTTCTTGAGTTCTCATTCGCCAAAGTCTACAGGACCTCTTAATGAGGTTTAATCAGGAATCTGGGCTTGTAGGTCCCCATATTGTTAGAGTGTCTTGTACTAGGGAACCAGGATTCTTGGATTCCAATTATCCAGGAAATTTCTGGGGGTCTTTTTTTTTTTTTCTTTTAGTTGGAGTCTCACTCTGTCGCCCAGACTGGAGTGTAGTGGCTGCTCCCAGCCACCACAACCTCGACCTACTGGACTCCGGCGATCCTTCCGCCTCAGCCTTCCGAGTAGCCAGAATTACAGGCATGCACTACCATGCCCAGCTGATTTTTTGTTTTATTGTAGAGATGAGGTCTCACTGCCCAGGCGGGTCTGGAACCCACGGGCTCAGGCAATCCACTCACCTCAGCCTCCCAAAGGCATGTGATTACAGGCTGAGCCACTGAGCACGGCAAAGGTTTTTTTTTTTTTGAGTTGGAGTCTCACTCTGTCGCCCAGACTGGGGTGTAGTGGTCGTTTCCGGCCACCGCAGCCTTGACTTGCTGAGCTCCGGCGATCCTTCCGCCTCAGCCTTCCCAGGAGTCGGAATTACACGCATGCGCTACCACACCCGGCTGATTTTTTTGATTTATTGTAGAGAGGAATTCTCGCTTCCCAGGCAGGTCTCAAACACACAGGCTCACGCAATCCACTCACCTCAGGCTCCAAAGGCGCGGGATTGCAGGTTGAGCCACTGAGCCCAGCTTCCTGGGGGTCTTTCAATTGATATCCATACAACTTGAATTCTACATCACCACCAAATATCTCGGTGTCTTGCTGAGAATGAAGCAGGAATCTGGGAAATGGGAGTCCTCATATACAGGAAATTTCAGAACACTTGCGAATGATGAATAAGGAATCTGGGCTACATGGGTCCTCAATACCGAAAATCAACAACGTGTCTTGCTAAGGGCTAAACAAGATCAGGGCTTCGAGCACCCCTCATGTTCTTTTTGGGTTTTTTTTGAGTTGGAGTCTCACTCTGTCACCCAGACTGGAGTGCAGTGGCCGCTCCCGGCCACCGCAGCCTCGCCTGCTAGGCTCCGGTGATCCTTCCACCTCAGCCTTCCAAGTAGCCGAAATTACAGGCATGCACTACCACACTCGGCTGATTTTATTTTTGAATTATTGTAGAGATGAATTCTCTCTGCCCAGGCGGGTCTCGAACCCACGGGCTCAGGCAATCCACTCACCTCAGCCTACCAAAGTAATGGGATTACAAGCTGAGCCACCAAGCCCGGCACACCCGTCATGTTTTAGAACTATTTGTTTTGTGGATATTACAAACCAATCATTCCTGGACTCCAGCAACAATCTGGTACACTTGATAGCTGTGAACGAGAACCTAAAATACAAGTCCATTTAGATACTCGGAAACTCTGATTCCAGATAGAGGAGACTAGAAATTCTCTCGGATATTTTGTATACAAGCCCAGATCTCAGTGTTACCTCATAATTCAGAAACTTCAGTGGCTCTGCTGTTCGTTATTAGGACTTTGGGTTTAGGTGTTCAATTTTTTTGAGGTATTTTTGGGAGGGAACCAGGAGTCTTAGATTCCACCTCCACAGCCATATTCTTGTCATGTTTCTATGGGTATACCAGAGTCTGAACTTCCAGACCAACAGGAAACATCTCGACGTTTTGCTTAGAACGAAATAGGAATCTGGGTCAATGTGTCCCTTGAAAGTTTCTACACGCTTTAATAAAGAGGAACCAGAAAACTCGGTTTCCATGTAACTTGCAAACCTCTGGGCCTTTGATAAATTATCCGTGGCTTAAGGCTGTGCTCATACCTAGGAATCAACAGGGACTTTAGCAAATGCTAATCTGGATTCTGGGAGTTCTGGTTCTCATATTATTCCGAGCAACGTCCTATATGCATACCACTAATTGGGCATTGCCTTTTCCCAGGAATGTGTTGCACCTCTTGATAGTTGTACCTGAGAATGTGGCCTACTGGTCCGTTTGTTTGACAGGGTCCTGTGAGACCAGATTCCACAATCCACGAAATCATCTGCCAGTTGTTAATGTGATCACTGGCTTCAGGTTTACCTTGTAGTACAGAAACTACTGCTGGACATACGTTTTCGTATTGAGAATGTGGGATTAGGGATTCTCACATATTTGGGATGTATTCTTAAGAAGGAACCAGCAATCTTCCCTTCTTCCTGGGAAACTTCTTGGCGTTTGTGTATTGGTATGTGTGAGTTTGTACTTCTACATCACCAGAAAAAGTCCGGGCGTATTGCTGATAATAAAAAAAGGAATGTGGTTTATGGGAAGACTCAATTCATTTCTATAGGGCTCCATTATACGGGCTTATCTGGAATCTGGGCTTCTAGTTCTCCAAATTCTTCAGAGCACGTTGCCACTTGGAAAGGACAAGTGTCATTATACATTCCCAGCAACTTTCTGGTCCTCTTTATTGTTGTAACAAAGAAAAAGTCCATGCAATTCAGTTGAGTTTCTCGGCACAACTAAATGCAGATTACAAGGCTAAGGCATCATCTCGCCATATTTGTGTGTAACTCTTGTCTTAAGATGTACCCTGTAATCCTAAAATTTCCGTTTGTGAATCTATTTGATATGCTAAGCATGTAGTACATATTTTTAAAGGTAACCAGGAATCACGGATTCCACGTCCCTGGGAAACAGCTGGGCATCTGTCTCTTTGCATACAGAATTTTGGAATCCAGATCGCCAGGGAAAATCAGGCTCTTGCTGAGAATGAGAAGAGAATGCGGGATCAGGAGTCCTCAATTGTCAAAATCTATATAGCCTCTTGATAAGGTTTAATGAGGAATCTGGGCTTGTAGGTCCGTACATTTTGCACAGCTACTTGCTACATGGATACCTAAAATCTCTTATTACAGATCCAAGCGATTCTGGTCTTTTCGATAGTTGTAATTGAGTATCTGAACCTACAATTTCGTTTGTTTCTTAACCACATCTTCGGCCATAATCCAGTTCCCCAGGAATCAACTGGTATTTTCTGACAAAATCCCTCGCTTGAGTTTACCTCAAAATACCGAAATTTTTGGTGGTCAAGCTGGTGGAAATTTGGATATTGGGTGTAGAATATTCCACATTTTTACAATGTCTTGTTAAGGGGAACATGGAAGCTTGGATTACAGTTCCCAGGTACTCTATGTGAATCTTTCTATTGATATCCAAACAACGGGATTCTATGTTCACCAGGAAATATCTCTGGTATTGCTGAGAATTAATCAGGAATATGCGAAACGGGAATCCTCATATACGGGAAACAACATGGCCTCTTACTACGGAAGAATAAGGAATCTTGGTTACATGAGTCCTCAAATCCCAAAAACATACAGGGAGTCTTATTAAGGGAGAAAAGTATCAGGGATTTGAAGCACAAACCTGGGAAGTGGGAGCATTCATATACAGGAAACTTCACAACCTCCATCTAAGGATGTGCAAGGAATCTGGGCGACACATGTAGTGATCCAAAAAATCTACAGTACCTCTTTCTAAGGGCTAAACAAGTATCAGGGTTTCGAAGCAGGACTCTCGGTAATGGGAGTCTTCATATACAGGAAACTACACAGCTCTACCTAAGAAAGCATAAGTAATCTGGTTTTCCCGAGACATCAATACCAAAAATCTACTGGGCGTCTTGCTAAGGGCTAAACAAGAATCAGTATTTCGAAGCAAGAATCTGGGGAATGGGAGTCCTCATATACAGGAAACTGCATGGGCTCTTGTTAAGGGAGAATAACGAATCTGGGTAACATGAGTCCTCAATTCCAAAAATGTTCAGGGCGTCTTGGTAAGGCCTACAAGACTCGGACTTCGACATCCCCATATTTTTACGAGCTGGAAACTACGTGCATATTAAGAATCACTCATTCCAGAAGTCCCACAATATTCTGGTCCTCTAGATAGTTTAAACAAAAATATGGCATTACAAGTCCGTTTAGATTCTGGATCCTCTGACGCCAAATACTAGGACACAAGTAATCATCTCGGGTGTTTTGAATTAAAATCCTCAGACCAGGGTTACCTCGGACTCCAGAAACATCTGGTAGTTCAGCTATTCAGAATTAATACCTTAGGTTTAGATGTTGCACCATGTTTAGAAGATATTTTTGGGAGGGCACCAGTGTCTTGGTTCACAAGTCCATAGTAGCATTCTGGAGTCTTTCTATTGGGAGTCATGTGTCTGGACTTCTAGGGAACGAGGAGACATCTCGTCATTCGTCTGAGAACGAAACAGGAATTTCGGACACTATGTCCCACGAACGTTTCTACTCATGTTACCAATGTGGAACAAGAAAAATCAGTTTGCATGTGACCAGCAAACTTCTGGGCAGTTGTTCATTTTTCTCTGGCTTAAGGTAGTTCTCATACCTAGAAGCCTACAGGAATTTTCGAAATGCTAATCAGGAATTTGGAGTCCCAGTCCCCATACTTTTCAGAACTAATTCCTGTATACGTACCACAAATCTGTCATTACCAATTCCCAGGAACCTGCTGCTCCTCTTCTTAGTTGTAACAGAGAATCTGGCCATCTGCTCGGCTATTTTGGCAGGAGGCTGTAAGGCCAGATTCCACAACCCGAGGAATCATGGTTTCATTTTTCTTGTAATTTCTGACTTCAGGTTTACCTCCTAATCCAGAAACTACTACTGGAATTTTGGATTGATATTCATAACTTGGGATTAGGTGTTCCCAAATATTTAGGACGTATTCTTAAAGGTGATCCAGCAATCTTGGATTCCAGTGCCCTTCAGACCTATTGGGCTTATGATTATTGGTATATAAGAGTTTGTACTTCCACATCGTCAGGTAACTTCCGGGAGACTTACTGAGAACAAAAAGAATCTGGGTTATGGGGGTCGCCAATCCAAGATTTGTACATGGACACATCATAAGGGCTAATCTGGAATCTGGGATTCTATTTAGACACATTCTTTAGGGTACAGGCCTGTTGGATATGACAATATTTTCATTATAGATTCTCAGCAATCTTCTGGTCTTCTTGGTAGTTGTAACTGAGAATGTGGACCCTCAAGTCCGTTGGTTTTTTCAGGATAACAAGGGAAGATTACAAGACACAAAGAATCTTTTCGTCATATTTGTTTGTAACTATCACCTTAAGATGTACCTTGTAATCGTAAAACTTCTGTTTGTCCTTCTATTCCGAAAAAGGCCTGGTGTTTTGATGTTGCCAAATATTTATCGCATACTTTTAAGGGTAACAATTATTCATGGATTCCACGACCCTAAGTAATTTCTAGGCATCTGCCGCTTTTTAAACAGAGTTTTTGATCCACATCACGAGGGAAAATCAGGGCATCTTTTTGAGACAGAAATGGAAATCCAGTTCTAGGAGATCTGATTCGCCAGAATATACAGGGCCTCTTAATAGGTTTAATCAGCAATCTGGGCTTCAGGGTACCTACATTTTTTCAGAGCTACTAGCTCCGTAGATACGCTTAATAGGTCATTACAGATTCCCAGGAACATTCTATTGTCTTGATAGTTGTAATCGATGATCTGGCCCAAATATCCTTTTGTGCCTCTGAACATCTAGGACCACAATCAGGTACCCCAAGAAACAAATGGCATATTGGTACAAAATCCCTCGATTCAGGTTAACTCACACTACAAAAATTTCTTGTGGTCGGGCTGGTGGGAATTGGGACATGGGGTTAGGAGAGTCCACATTTTAGGGAGGTCCTGTTAAGGGGAACCAGGAATCTTGGATTCTGGTTCCCCAGTAACCTTATAGGAGTCTTTATCTTGATATCCAAATAACTGGAATTCTAGGTCACCAGCAAATATCTTAGGCCCTGCTGAGAATGTAGTAGTCTGGGTAATGGGATTGCTCTTATACAGGAAACTACACGACCTCTTGCTAAGGAAGAAAAAGTAATTTTGGTTGAATGTGTCCTCACCTCAAAAATCCACAGGGTGTCTTACTAAGAGGTAACCATGAATTAGGTTTTTAATGTAGGAATCTGGGTAGTGGGAGTCCTCAAACACAGGAAACTGGACTGCCTATTGCTAAGAAAGAAAAAGGAATCTGGGTTACATTGGTCCTCAATCCCTAAAAAACTTCAGGGCGTCTTGCTAAGGGCTAACCACGAATCAGGGTTTTTGAAACATGAATCTGTAGAAATAGGATCCTCATATACAGGTAAATACTCGGCCTTTTGCTAAGAAAGAATAAGGAATCTGGGTTACACTTGTTCTCTATCCCAAAAGAAATTGACGGCTTCTTGCTAAGGGCTAAAGAAGAATAAGTGATTCGAAGCAGGAATGTGGGTAATGCTCCTCATAACAGGAAACTTCGAGAATTCTTCCTAAGGAAAAATATAGAATCTCTTTTACGTGGTTCCTCAATCTCAAAATCTACATGGCGTCTTGCTAAGGGCTAAAGAAGAATTAGCTTTTCAAAACAGGAATCTCTGGAAGGGAGTACTCATATACAGGACACTACACGGCCTCCAGTGAAGGAAGATTAAGGAATCTATGTTACACGGGTCCTCAATCCGAAAAAATTCTCAGGACGTCTTGCTACTGGACAAACAAGAATTAGGGCTTCGAGCTCCCCTCATGTTTTGGAGTTATTTAGCATGAGGATATTAGGAATCAGTCAATTCAGGACTCCAGCAACATTCTGGTCCTCTTGGTAGAAGTAAACGGGTATCACGCACTGCATGTAGGTTAGGTTCCTCGAAACAACTAAGGCCAGATTCCAGCACAAAAGGTATCATCTCGCCATATTTGCATGTAACTCTTCGTCTCAAGATGAACTTTGTAATTCTCAAACTTCCATTTGTATTTTTATTTTGAAGGGGCCGAGGGTTTTGCAGTTGCCAAATGTTTAGTAAGTATTTTGAAAGGTAACCACGAATCACGGATTCCCCGACCCTAGGAAACTTGTGGGCATCTGTCTTTTTGTATACAGAGTTTTGGAATACACATGGACAGGTAAAATCAAGGCATCTTGGTGAGAACTAAAAGGGAATCCGGGTTCTTGAGTTCTCATTCGCCAAAGTCTACAGGGCCTCTTGATGAGGTTTAATCAGGAATCTGGGCTTGTAGGTCCCAATATTATTGGGGTGTCTAGTACAAGGGAACCAGGAATCTTGGATTCCAAATTGCCCAGGAACCTTCTGGGGGTCTTTCAATTGATATCCAAACAACTTGAATTCTACATCACCACGAAATATCTCGGGGTCTTCCGGAGAATGAAGCAGTAATCTGGATAATGGGAGTCCTCCTATACAGGAAATTTCATGACTATTGCGAAGGATGAATAAAGAATATGGGCTACATGGGTCTTCAATACTGAAAATCGACAGCATGTCTTGCTAATGGCTAAACAACACCAGGGCTTCGATCACCTCTCATGTTTTAGAGCCATTTGTTATGTGGATATTACAAATAAATCATTCCTGGACTCCAGCAGCACACTGGTACTTTTGATAGTTGTGAAGGAGAATCTGGCACTACAAGTCCATTTAGAAACTCGAAACCTCTGATTCCAGATACAGGACACTAGAAATTCTCTCGGATTTTTTGTATGTAAGACTTGACTTCAGTGTTATCTCGTACTCCAGAAACTAGAGTGGCTCCGCTGTTTGTTATTAGGACTTTGCGTTTAGGTGTTCAATTTTTTTAGAAAGTATTATTGGGAGGGAACCAGGTATCTGAGATTGCGCGTCCCCAGGCATATTCTTGTCATCTTTCTATGGGTATTCCAGGACAACAGGAAACATCTCGTCCTTTTTGCTTAGAACGAAATAGGAATACGGGTCACTGTGTCCCTTGAAAGTTTCTACAGGCTTTACCTAAGAGAAACCAGGAAACTCGGTTTCCATGTAACTTGCAAACATCTGGGCATTTGCTAAATTATCCGTGGCTTAAGGCAGTGCTCATACCTAGGAATCGACAGGGACTTTAGCAAATGATAATCTGGAATCTGGGAGTCCTGGTTCTCATATTATTCAGAGCAGCATCCTATATGCATACCACAAATCGGGCATTGCTGTTCTCCAGGAAGGTGTTGCACCTGTTGATAGTTTTAACTGAGAATCTGGCATACTGGTACTTTATTTTCTCAGGGTCCATTATGGCCGGATTCCACAATCCACGCAATCATCTGCCATTTGTTAATGTGATCACTGGCTTCAGGTTTACCGCGTAGTCCAGAAAGTACTGCTGGACATTCGTTTTCGCACTGAGAATGTGGGATTAGGGGGTCCCACATATTTAGGATGTATTCTTAAGGGGGAACCAGCAATCTTCGATGCCAGGTCCCTGGGAAACTTCTTGGAGTATGTGTGTTGTTATATAAGAGTTTGTACTTCTACATCACCATAAAACGTCCTGGCATCTTCCTGATAATGAAAAAAGGAATATGGGTTATGGGAGACCTCAATATAGTTCTACAAGGCTCCGTTATAATGGCTCATATGGATTCTGGTCTTCTAGTCCTCCAAAGTCTTCAGAGCATGTTGTCACTTGGAAAGGACAAAAGTCCTTTTGATTATTGTAACCAAGGACCAGTCCATGCAATTCAATTGGGTTTCTCGGCATAACTTCAGACAGATTACAGGACTAAGGCATCATCTCGCCACATTTGTATGTAACTCTTCTCTTAAGATGTACCCTGTAATCCCAAAACTTCCGTTTGTGAAACTATTTGATATGGTTTGGGTGTTTGGGGTTGCTAAGCATGTAGTACATATATATATATATTTTGAGTTGGAGTCTCACTCTGTCACCCAGACTGGAGTGCAGTGCCCGCTCCCAGCCACCGCAGACACGACCTGCTGGGCTCCTGCGATCCTTCCACCTCAGCCTTCCGAGTAGCCGGAATTACAGGCATGCGCTACGACTCCGGCTGATTTTTTGATTTATTGTAGAGATGAGGTCTTGCTGCCCAGGCGGGTCTCGAACCCGCGGACTCAGGCAATTTGCTCACCTCAGCCTCCCAAAGGCACGGGATTACAGGCTGAGCCACCGAGCCCGGCTAGTACATATTTTTATAGGTACCCAGGAATTTCGGATTCCACGTCCCTGGGAAACAGCTGGACATCTGTCTATTTGCATCCAGAATTTAGGAATCCAGAACACCAGGGAAAATCAGGCTCTTGCTGAGAACGAGAAGAGAATGCGGGATCAGGGGTCCTCAATCATGAAAATCTATATGGCCTCTAAATAAGGTTTAATGAGGAATCTGCGCTTGTAGGTCCTTCCATTTTTCAGAGCTACTTGCTACGTGGATACCTAAAATGTCTTATTACAGATCCAAGCAGATTCCTGTCCTTTTGATAGTTGTAATCGAGTATCTGAACCTACAATTTTGTTTGTTTCTCATCTACATCTTCGGCCAGAACCCATTTCCCCAGGTATCAACTGGCATTTTGCGAGAAAATCCCTCGCTTTACGTTACCTCAAAATACCGAAATTTCCTTTGGTCATGTTGGTGGAAATTGGGATATTGGGTTTAGAATATTCCACATTTTTACGTTGTCTTCTTAAGGGGAACCTGGAAGCTTGGATTACAGTTCCCAGGTACTATAAGGGAGTCTTTCTATTAATATCCAAACAACTGAAATTATGTGTTCATCAGGAAATATCTCGGGAATTGATGAGAATTAAGCAGGAATTTGGGAAATGGGAGTACACATATACGGGAAACTACATGGCCTCTTACTAAGGAAGAATACGGGATCTGGGTTACACGAGTCCTCAAATCCCAAAAACCTACAGGGAGTCTTCCAAAGGGGGAAAAACATATGAGGTAATTGAAGCACGAATCTGGGGAATGGGAGTCCTCATATACAGGAAACTTCACAACCTCTTGCTAAGGACAATCAAGGAATCTGGGTGACACATGTCCTCGAACCGAAAAATCTATAGGGCATCTTTCTAAGGGCTAACAGGAATCAGTGTTTCGAAGCAAGAATCTCGGTAATGGCAGTCTTCAAATACAGGAAACTACACAGCATCTACCTAAGAAAGAATAAGGAATCTGGCTTTCACAAGTCCTCAATGCCAAAAATCTACTGGGCGTCTTGTTAAGGGCTAAACAAGAATCAGGATTTTGAAACAAGAATCTGGGGAATGTAAGTCCTCATATACAGGAAACTACACGGGCTCTTGCTATGGAAGAATAACGAATTTGGTTTACTCGAGTCCTCAGTTCCAAATATGTTCAGGACGTCTTGGTAAGGCCTGCAAGACTCGGACTTCGACGTCCCAATATTTTTAAGAGCTGTATCCTATGTGCATATTAGGAATCACTCATTCCAGAAGTTCCACAACATTGTGGTCCTCTTGATAGTTTAAATGAAAATATGACACTATAAGTTCATTTAGATTCTGGATCCTCTAACACCAAATTCCAGTACACAAGTAATCATCTCAGGTGTTTTGAATGTAAGCCCTGATTTCAGGGTTACCTTGTATTCCAGAAATTTCTGGTAGTTCAGCTATTCGGAATTAGGACCTTGGATTTAGATGTTGACCCATGTTTAGAAGGTATTTTTGGGAGGGCACCAGGGTATTGGTTCACAAGTCCATACGAGCGTTCTGGAGTCTTTCTATTGGGAGCCACGAGTCTGGACATCTAGGGAACAAGGAAACATCTGGCCATTTTTCAGAGAATGATACAGAAATCTTGGACACTATGTCCCCAAACAGCTTCTACTCAAGTTACCAATGTGGAACAAGGAAAATCAGTGTGCATGTGGTCAGCACAATTCTGGGCAGTTGTTAATTTTTCCCTGGCTTAAGGTAGTTCTCATACCTAGAAGCCTACAGTAATTTTCTAAATGCTAATTAGGAATTTGGAGTCCCAGTTCCCACCCTTTTCAGAACTAATTCCTGTATACGTACCACAAATCTGTCATTGCCGATTCCCAGGTACCTGCTGCTCCTCTTCTTAGTTGTAACAGAGAATCTGGCCATCTGCTCGGTTATTTTTGCAGGAGGCTGTAAGGCCAGATTCTACAACCCAAGGAATCCTGTGGCCATTTTTCGTGTAATTTCTGACTTCAGGTTTACCTCCTAATCCAGAAACTACTACTGGAATTTGGGATTGATATTCATAACTTGGGATTAGGTGTTCCCAAATATTTAGGAAGTATTCTTAAAGGGGATCCACAATCTTGGATTGCAGGGCCCTTTTGACCTTTTGGGCTCATGATTATTGGTATATAAGAGTTTGAACTTCCACGTCATCAGGTAACTTCCGTGAGTCTTGTTGAGAACAAAAAAAATCTGGGTTACGGTGGATGCCAATCTAATAATTCAACATACACACGTTATAATGGCTAATGTGGAATCTGGGATTCTATTTCCACACATTCTTTAGGGCTACAGGCCTCTTGGGTATGACAATTTTGTCAGTATAGATTCTCAGCAAACTTCTGGTCTCCTTGATAGTTGAGAACTGAGAATGTGGACCCTCAAGTCCGTTGGGTTCCTCAGGACAACAAAGGGCAGATTCCAGGACCCAAAGTATCTTATCGCCATATTTGTATGCAACTATCCCCTTAAGATGTACCTTGTAATCCTCAAACTGCTGTTTGTCCTTCTTTTCCGATAGTGGCCTGGTGTTTTGAGGTTCCCAAATATTTATTACATAATCTTAAGTGTAACAAGGATTCATGGATTCCACGACCCTAGTTAATTTCTGGGCATCTGCCTATTTGTATACAGAGTTTCTGGATCCACATCACGATGGAAAATCAAGGTATCTTGCTGAGAACGAAAATGAAATCGGGTTCTATGAGTTCTCATTCGCCAAAATCTACAGGGCCCCTTGATAAGGATTAATCAGCAATCTGTTCTTCAGAGTCCCTACATTTTTCAGAGCTAGAACCTCCGTAGATGCCCTCAATAATTCATTACAAATCCCCAGGAACTTTCTATTCACTTCATAGTTGTAATCGTGAATCTGTCCCAAATATCCTATTGTGTCTTAGTTGGTCATTACAGTTCTCAAGCAACATTCTATTCTCTTGATAGTTGTAATCGAGGATCTGGCCCAAATATCCTTTTGTGCCTTATGAACATCCAGGACCATAATCAGGTACACTAGGAATCAAATGGCATATTGGTACAAAATCCCTCGATTCAGGTTACCTCAAACTACATAAATTTTTTGTGATTGGGCTGGTGGGAATTGGGACATGGGTTTAGGAGAATCCACATTTTGGGGAGGTCTTTGAAAGGGGAACCAGGACTCTTGGATTCCAGTTTCCAATAACCTTATGGGAGTCTTTCTCTTGATATCTAAACAACTGGAATTCTTGGTCACCGGGAAATATCTCAGTGCCTTGCTAAGAATGTAGCAGGAATCTGGGTAATGGGAGTCCTCATATACAGGAAACTACACGGACTCTTGCTAAGGAAGAATCAGGAATTTTGGTTGCATGAGTCCTCAGCCCAAAAATCCACAGGGCATCTTACTAAGAGGTAACCATGAATCAGGTTTTTAATGTAGGAATCTGGGTAGTGGGAGTAATCAAATACAGGAAACTGGACTGCCTATTGCTAAGAAAGAATAAGGAATCTTGGTTACACGTCTCCTCAATCCCTCAAAAACTTCAGGGCGTCTTGCTAAGGGCTAAACACGAATCAATGTTTTTGAAGCATGAATCTGCGAAAATGGGGTCCTCATATAGAGGTAAATACATGGTCTTTTTCTCAGAAAGAATAAGAAATCTGGGTTGCACGTGTTCTCTATCCCAAAAGAACTACAGGGCCTCTTCCTAAGGGCTAAACAAGAATAAGGGATTCGAAGCAGTAATGTGGGTAAAACTCCTCATAACAGGAAACTTAGAGGTCTCTTGCTAAAGAAAAATAAGGAATCTGTTTTACACGGTTCCTCAATCGCAAAATCTACATGGCGTCTTGCTAAGGGCTGAACAAGAACCAGGGTTCCAAAACAGGAATCTGGGGAAAGGGAGTCCTCATATACAGGACACTACACGGCCTCCAGCAAGGAGGAATTATGAATCTGTGTTACACGAGTCCTCAATGCGAAAAAATACTCAGGATGCTTTCTATTGGACAAACACGTATCAGAGATTCGAGCTCCCTTCATGTTTTGGAGCTATTTAGTATGTGGATATTTGGAATCAGTCAATTCAGGACTCCAGCATGATTCTGGTCCTCATGACAGTTCTAAACGGGTATCTGGCACTACAAGACCGTTAGGTTCCTCGGGACAACTAAGGCCAGATTCCAGCCCATAAAGGAACATCTTGCAATATTTGGATGTAACTCCTGGTCTCAAGATGAACTTTACACTTCTCAAACTTCCATTTGTCCTTTTACTTTGAGAGGGGCCGAGGATTTTGCAGTTTCCAAATGTTTTGTAGCATTGTTAAAGGTAACCAGGAATCACGGAATCCCCGTCCCTAGGAAACTTGTTGTCATCTGTCTTTTTGTATACAGGGTTCTGGAATACACATAGACAGGGAAATCAAGGCATCTTGCTGAGAACGAAAAGAGAATCCAGTTTCTTGGAGTTCTCATTTGCCGAAGACTACAGGGCCTGTCAATGAGTTTTAATCTGGAATCTGGGATTCTAGGTCCCCATATTATTAGGGTGTCTTGTAAAAGGGAACCAGGAATCTTGGATTCCAATTGCCTAGGAAACTTCTGGGGGTCTTTCAATTGATATCCATACAACTTGAATTCTACATCACCCCAAAATATTTCACTGTCTTGCTCAGAATGAAGCAGGAATCCGTGTAATGCGAATCCTCATATAAAGGAAACTTCATGACTCTTGCGAAGGATAAATAAGGAATCTGGGCTGCATGGGTCCTCAACACTGATAGCCTACAGTGTGTCTTGCTAAGGGCTAAACGAGATCAGAACTTCGAGCATCCCTCATGTATTAGAGCAGTTTGTTATGTGGATATTACGAATCAATCATTCCTGGACTTCAGCAACACTCTGGTCATCTTGATAGTTGTGACTGAGAATCTCGCACTACAAGTCCATTTAGATACTCAGAACCTCTGATTTCAGATCCATGACACAAGAAATTCTCTCGGAGTTTTTCTATGTAAGCCTTCACTTCAGTGTTACCTCATACACCAGAAACTACTGTGGCTCCGCTGTTCGTTATTAGGAATTTGGTTTTAAGTGTTCAATTTTTTTAGGAGGTATTATTGGGAGGGAACCAGGAATCTTAGATTCCACGTCCCCAGGCATATTCTTGTCATCTTTCTAGGGGTATACAAGAGTCTGGACTTCCAGGACAACAGGAAACATCTCGTCGTTTTGCTTAGAACGAAATAGGAATCTGGGTCACTGTGTCCCTTGAAAGTTTCTACACGTTTTACTAAAGAGGTGAAAGGAATCTCGGTTTCCATGTAACTTGCAAACTTCTCGGCATTTGCTAAATTATCCGTGGCTTAAGGCAGTGCTCATATCTAGGAATTGACAGGGACTTTAGCAAATGCTAACCTGGAATCTGGGAATCCTGGTTCTCATATTATTCAGAGCACCGTCCTATCTGAATACCATAAATCGGACATTGCCAATCTTCAGGAACGTGTTGCACCTCTTGATAGTTGTAACAGAGATTCTGCCCTACTGGTCCGTTTGTTTCGCAGGGTACTGTAAGGCCACGCAATCATCTGCCATTTGTTAATGTGATCACTGTCTTCAGGTTTAACTCATAGTCCAGAAACTACTGCTGGCCATTCGTGTTCACATTGAGAATGTGGGATTAGGAGTTCCCACATATTTAGAAGGTATTCATAAGTGGGAACCAGCAATCTTCAATTCCATGTCCCTGGGAAATTTCTTGGCGTATGTATTGGTATGTAACAGTTTGTACTTCCATGTCACCAGAAAACGTCCTGGCGTCTTCTTGATAATAAAAAAAGGAATGTGGGTTATGGGAGGCCTCAATTCATTTCTACAGGGCTCCGATATAAGGGTTTATCTGAAATCTGGGCTTCTAGTTCTCCAAATTCTTCAGAGCACATTGCCACTTGGAAAGGACAAGTGTCATTATAGATTCCCAGCAACCTTTGGTCCTCTTGATTGTTGTAAGCAAGAACCAGTCTGTGCAATTCAGTTGGGTATCTCTGCACAACTAAAGCCAGATTACAGCTTATGCCATCATCTCTCCATATTTGTGTGTATCTCTTGTCTCAAGATGTACCCTGTAATCCTAAAATTTTTGTTTGTGAATCTATTTGTTATGGACTCGGGGTATTTTAGGATGCTTAACATGTAGTAGACATTTTTAAAGTTAATCAGGTATCACGGATTTCTCGTCCATGAGAAATAGTTGGGCATCTGTCTATTTGCATACAGAATTTTGGAATCTCGATCACCAGGGAAAATCAGGGCATCTTGCTGAGAATGATATGAGAATGTGGGTTCATGTTACCTCAAACGTCAAAAGGTATATGGCCTATTGATAACGTTTAATGAGGAATCTGGGCTTGTAGGTTCTTCCATTTTTCAGAGGTACTTGCTACAAATATACCTAAAATCTCTCATTACAAATCCATGAAGATTCCAGTGCTTTCGGTAGTTGTAATCGAGTATCTGAACCTACAATTTCGTTTGTTTCTTATCAAAATCTTCGGCCATAACCCAGTTCCCCAGGTATCAACTGGAATTTTGCGACAAAATCCCGTGCTTCAAGTTTCCTGAATACAGCAAAGTTTCCTGTGGTCAGGGTGGTGGAAACTGGGATATTGGGTTTAGCATATTCCACATTTTTACGATGTCTTCTTAAGGGGAACCTGGAAGCTTGAATTAGAGTTACCAGAAAGTATATTGGAGGGTTTCTGTTAATATCCAAACAAAAGGATTTATATGTTCATCAGGAAATATGCTGTGAATGAAGCAAGAATTTGCGAAATTGGAGTCCCCATATATGGGAAACTACGTGGCCTCTTACTAAAGAAGAATAATGAATCTGGGTTACACGAGTCCTCAAATCCCAAAAACCTACAGGGAGTCTTACTAAGGGAGAAAAAAGTATCAGGGATTTTAAGCACGAATCTGGGGAATAGGATTCATCATATACAGGAAACGTCACAATCTCTTGCTAAAGACGAACAAGAAATCCGGGTGACACATGTCCTCGATTTGAAAAATTTACAGGGCATCTTTCTAAGAACTAAACAAGAATCAGAGTTTCAAAGCAGGAATCTCCATAATGGGAGTCTTCATACACAGGAAACGACACTGCCTCTACCTAAGAAAGGAAAAGGAATCTGGTTTTCATGAGTCCTCCATGCCAAAAATCTACTGGGTGTCTTGCTAAGGGCTAAACAAGAAGGAGGATTTCGAAGAAGATATCTGGGGATTGGGAGTCCTCATATACAGGAAACTACATGGGCTCTTGCTAAGGAAGAATAAAGAATGTGATTTACACGAGTCCTCAATTTCAAAAATTTTCAAGGCAACTTGGTAAGGCCTACAAGACTCGGAATTTGAAGTACCCATATTTTTCAGAGCTGTATCCTATGTACATATTAGGAATCACTCATTCCAGAACTCCCGCAACATTCTGGTCTTCTCGATAGTTTAAACGAAAATATGGCACTACAAATACATTTAGATTCTGGATCCTCTAATGCCAAAATCAAGGACACAAGTAATCATCTCGGGTGTTTTGAATGTAAGCCCTGAGTTTAGGGTTACCTCATACTCCAAAAACTTCTAGTAGTTCAGCTATTCAGAATTAAGGCCATGGGTTTAGATGTAGGACCATGTTTAGAAGGTATTTTGGGGAGGGCACCAAGGTCTTGGTTTACAAGTACATAGGAGCGTTCTGGAGTGTTTCTATTGGGAGCCACGTGTCTTGACATCTAGGGAACGGGGAAACATCTGGTCGTTCTTCCGAGAAGGATACAGGAATCTCGGACACTATGTTCCCAGAACGTTTCTACTCATGTTACCAATGTGGAACAAGGAAAATGAGTTTGCATGTGACCAGCAAACTTCTGGGCAGTTGTTAATTTTTCCCTGGCTTAAGGTAGTTCTCATACCTAGAAGCCTACAGGAACTTTCTACATGTTAATCAGGAATTTGGAGTCCCAGTCCCCACACTTTTCAGAAATAATTCCTGTATACGTACAACAAATCTGTTATTACCAATTCCAAGGAATCTGCTGCCCCTTTTCTTACTTGTAACAGAGAATCTGGCCATCTGCTCGGCTTTTTTGGCAGGAGTCTGTAAGGCCAGATTCCACAATCCAAGGGATCCTGTCGCCATTTTTCGTGTAATTTCTGACTTCAGGTTTACCTCGTAATACAGAAACCACTACTGGAATTTTGGATTGATATTAGTAACTTGGGATTAGGTGTTCCCCAATATTTAGTACGTATTCTAAAAGGGGATCCAGCGATCTTGTATTCCAGGGAACTTCTGACCTTTTGGGCTTACGATTATTGGTATATAAGAGGTTGTATTTCCACATCGCAGGTCACTTCCGGGAGTCTTACTGAGAACAAAAAGAATCTGGGTTACGGGGGATGCCAATACAAGAATTCTACATGGACACTTTATAATGGCTAATCTGGAATCTGGTATTCCATTTCCACACATTCTTTAGGGCTACAGGCCTCTTGGATATGAAAATTTTGTCATTATATATTCTCAGCAATCTTCTGATCTTCTTGATAGTTGTAACCGAGAATATGGACCCTGAAGTCCGTTGTGTTCCTCAGGACAACAAAGGGCAGATTTCAGGACCCAAAGAATCTTATAGACATATTTGTATGTAACTATCACCTTAAGAGGTACCTTGTAATCCTAAAACTTCTGTTTGTCCTTCTATTCCGATAGGGTTATGGTGTTTTGAGGTTGCCAAATATTTATTAAGTAGTGCTAAGTGTAACGAGGATTCATGGATTCCACGACCCTAGGTAATTTCTGGGCATCTGCCTATTTGTATACAGAGTTTTTGGATCCACACTACAAGGGAAAATCAGGACTTCTTCTTGGGAATGAAAATGAAATCGGGTTCTGGTAGTTCTCTTTTGAAGCGATCTACAGGGCCTCTTGATAAGGTTTAATCAGCAATCTGGGCTTCAGGTTCCCTACATTTTTGAGAGCTACTAGCTCCGTAGATACCCTAAATCATTCATTAACGATCCCCAGGAACATTCTATTCTTTTGATACTTGTAATCGAATATCTGGCCCAAATATCGTTTTATGTCTTATGAACAATTAGGGCCATAATCAGGTACCCCAGGAATCAAACAACATAATGGTACACAATCCCTCGATTCATGTTATGTCAAACTACAGAAATTTCTTGTCGTCTGGCTGGTGGAAATTGGGACATGGGTTTAGGAGAGTCCACATTTTGGGGAGGTCTTGTTAAGGGGAACCAGGAATCTTGGATTCCGTTTCCCCAATAACCTTACGGGAGTCTTTCTCTTGATATCAAAACAACTGGAATTCTAGGTCAACAGGAAATATCTCACCACCTTGCTGAGTATGTAGCAGGAATCTGGGTAATGGGTGTAATCATATACAGGAAAATACATGGTCTCTTGTTAAGGAAGAATAAGGAATTTTGGATGCACGAGTCCCCAGCTCAAAAATACACAGGGTGTCTTACTAAGAGGTAACCATGAATCAGGTTTTTAATGTAGAAATCTGGGTAATGGGAGTCCTCAAATATAGGAAACCGGACTGCCTATTGCTAAGAAAGTATAAGGAATCTGTGTTACACGTCCCTCAATCCCTTGAAACGTCAAGGCGTCTTGCTAAGGGCTAAACAAGAATCAGGAATTTTGAAGCATGAATCTGCAGAAATTGGGTCCTCATATACAGGCAAATACATGGCCTTTTACTATGAAAGAATAAGGAATCTGGGTTGCACGTGTTCTCTATCCCAAAAGAACTAAAGGGCCACTTACTATGGGCTAAACAAGAATAAGGGATTAGACGTAGGAATGTGAGTAATACTCCTCATAACAGGAAACGTTGAGGCCTCTTCCTAAGGTAAAATAAGGAATCTGAATGACGCAATTCCTCGGTCCCAAAATCTACATGGCGTCTTGCTAAGGGCTAAACAAGAATCATGGTTTCAAAACAGGAATCTGGGGAAAGGAAGTCCTCATATACAGGACACTACACGGCCTCCAACGAAGGAAGAATAAGGAATCAGGGTTATACGAGTCCTCAATCCAAAAAAATTCTCAGGACGTCTTGCTACTGGACAAACAAGAATCAGGCCTTCTAGCTCCCCTCATGTTTAGGGCTATTTAGCATGTGGATATTATTAATCAGTCAATTCAGGACTCCATCAACATTCTGGTCCTGTTGATAGTAGTAAACGGGTATCTCGCACTGCAAGTCCCTTGGGTTCCACAGGAAAACTAAGGCCAGATTCCAGCACAAAAGGGATCATCTCGCCATACTCGCATGTAACTCTTGGTCTCAAGATGAACTTTGAAATTCTCAAACTTCCATTTGTCCTATTGTTTTGAGAGGGGTCGAGTGTTTTTTTAGTTGCCAAATGTTTAGTAAGTATTTTGAAAGGTAACCAGGAATCACGGATTCCCCGAACCTAGGAAACTTGTGGGCATCTGCGTTTTTGTATACAGAGTTCTGGAATACACATGGACAGGGAAAATCAAGGCATCTTGCTAAGAACGAAAAGGTCTCTCGGGTTCTTGAGTTCTCATTCTCTGAAGTCTAAAGGGCTCTTCATGAGGTTTAATCAGGAATCTGGGCTTTTAGGTCCCCACATTGTAAGGGTTTCTTGTACAAGGGAACCAGGAATCTGGATTCTAATTGCCCAGGAAACTTCTGGAGGTCTTCAATTGACATCCAAATAACTTGAATTCTACATCACCATGAAATATTCCTGTATCTTCCGGAGAATTAAGCAGGAATCTGGGTATGGGAGTCCTCATATACGGGAA
This sequence comes from Carlito syrichta, assembly GCF_000164805.1. Classification (NCBI taxonomy): domain Eukaryota; kingdom Metazoa; phylum Chordata; class Mammalia; order Primates; family Tarsiidae; genus Carlito; species Carlito syrichta. The sequence goes on from NW_007091091.1 coordinate 78,774, forward strand.
ATTTGATGACTCTTTCGAAGGATGAATAAAGAATCTGGTCTACATGGGTCCTCAATAACAAAAATCTACAGTGCGTCTTTCTAAGGGCTAAACAAGATCAGGGCTTTGAGCACCCCTCATGTTTTAGAGGTTTTTGGTATGTGGATATTACGAATCAATCATTCCTGGACTCTAGTAACACTCTGGTACTCTTGACAGTTGTGAACGATAATCTGGGTCTACAAGTTCATTTAGATATTCAGAACCACTTATTCCAGATACAGGACACTTGATATTCTCTCGGATTTTTTGTATGTAAGACCTGACTTAAGTGTGACCTCGTACTCCAGAAACCAGTGAGGCTCTGCTGTTCGTGATTAGGATTTTGGGTTTAGGTCTTCAATTGCTTTAGGTGGTATTATTGGGAGGGAACAAGGAATCTTAGATTGCACATCCCCAGGCATATTCTTGTCACCTTTCTATAGGTATCCAAGAATCTAGACTTCCAGGCCAACAGGAAATATCTTGTCGTTTTGCTTAGACCGAAATAGGAATCTGGATCACAGTGTCCCTTGAAAGTTACTACAAACTTTACCTAAGAGGAACCAGGACACTCTGTTTCCATGTAATTTACAAATATCTGGGCATTCACTAAATTATCCGTAGTTTAAGGCAGTGCTCATACGTAGGAATTGACAGCGATTTTAGCAAATGCTAATCTGTAATCTGGGAGTCCTGGTGCTCATATTATTCAGAGCAGCATTGTATATGCATACCACAATTCAGGCATTGCTGTTACCCAGGAACGTGTTGCACCTCTTGATCATTGTAACTGAGATTCTGGCCTACTGGTCCATTTGTTTCACAGGGTCCTGTAAGTCTGGATTCCACAATCCACGCAATCATCTGCCATTTGTTAATGTGATCACTGGCTTCAGGTTTACCTCGTAGTCCAGAAATTACTGCTGGACATTCGTTTTCGCATTGAGAATATGGGATTAGGGGTTTCCACATATTTAGGATGCATTCTTGAGGGGGAGCCAGCAATTTTCGATTCCAGGTCCCAGGGAAAATTCTTGGCGTATGTGTATTGGTATGTAAGAGTTTGTACTTCTACGTCACCAGAAAACGTCCGGGCGTCTTCCTGATACTAAAAAAAGGAATGTGGGTTAGGGAAGACCTGAATCCATATCTACAGGCTCCGTTATAAGGGCTTATCTGGAATCTTGGCTTCTATTCCTCCAAATTCTTCACAGCATGGTGCCACTTGGAGAGGACCAGTGTCATTTTAGATTCCCAGCAACCTTCTGTTCCTCTTGATTGTTGTAATCAAGAACAAGTGTATGCAATTCAATTGGGTTTCTCGGCACAACTAAAGGCAGATTACAGGACTAAGCCATCATCTCGTCAAATTAGAGTGTAACTCTTGTCTTAAGATGTACCCTGTAATCCTTAAACTTCCGTTGTGAATCTATTTGATATGACTTGGGGGGTTGGGGTTGCTATGCACGTTGTACATATTTTTAAAGGTGACCAAGAATCACGGATTCCACATCACTGGGAAACAGCTAGGTATCTGTGTATTTGCATACAGAATTTAGGAATCCGGATCGTCAGGGAAAATCAGGCTCTTACTGAGAACGAAAAGCGAATGCAGGATCAGGTGTCCTCAAACGTAAAAATCTATATGGCCTCTTGATAAGGTTTAATGAGGATTCTGAGCTTGTAGGTCCCTCCATTATTCAGAGCTACTTCCTACGTGGATACCTGAAATCTCTTATTACAGATCCAAGAAGATTCCGGTCCTATCGTTAGTTGTAATTGAGTATCTGAACCTACAGTTTCATTTGTTTCTAATCAACATCTTCGGCCATAACCCAGTTCCCCAGGTATCAACTGGCATTTTGTGACAAAATTCCGTGCTTCAAGTTTCCTGAAAATACCGAAGTTTCCTGTGGTCAGGATGGTGGAAATTGGAATATCGGGTTTAGCATATTCCACATTTTTATGATGTCTTTTTAAGGGGAACCTGGAAGCTTGAATTACAGGACGTATATGGGAGGCTTTCGGTTAATATTCAAACAAATGGATTTATATGTTCATCAGGAAATAACTCAGGAATTGCTGTGAATTAAGCAGGAATTTGCGAAATAGGAGTCCTCATATATGGGAAACTAGGTGGTCTCTTACTATGGAAGAATAATGAATCTGGGTAAAACGAGTCCTCAAATTCCAAAAATCTACAGGGAGTCTTACTAAGGGAGAAAAATGTATCAGGGATTTTAAGGACGAATCTGGGGAATGGGACCCCTCATATACAGGAAACTTCACAACCTCTTGCTAAGGACGAAAAAGGAATCCGGGTGACACGTCCTGGATTCGAACAATCTACAGGGCATCTTTCTAAGAACTAAACAAGAATCAGAGTTTCAAAGTAGGAATCTCGGTAATGGGAGTCTTCATACACAGGAAACGACACAGCCTCTACTTAAGAAACGATAAGGAATCTGATTTTCACGAGTCCTCCATGCCAAAAATTAACGGGGTGTCTTGCTAAGGGCAAAAGAAGAATTAGGATTTCGAAAAAAGTATCTGGGGATTGGGAGTCCCCCTATACAGGAAACTACATGGGTTCTTGCTAACGGAGAATAAAAAATGTGGTTTACACGAGTCCTCAATTCCAAAAAAGTTCAGGGTGACTGGGTAATTCCTACAAGACTCGGACTTCGAAGTCCCCATATTTTTCAGACCTGTATCCTATGTGCATATTAGGAATCACTCATTCCAGAAGTCCCACAACATTCGGGTCCTCCTGATAGTTTAAACGAAAATATGGCACAACAAGTTCATGTAGATTCTGGATACTCTAACGTCAAAATCAAGAAAAGAAATAATCTCGGGTGCTTTGAATGTAAGCCCTGAGTTCAGGGTTACCTCATACTCCAAAAACTTCTGGTAGTTCAGCTATTCGGAATTAAGGCCTTGGGTTTAGATGTTGAACCATGTTTAGAAGGTATTTTTGGGAGGGCACCAGGGTCTTGGTTTACAAGTACATAGGAGCGTTCTTGAGTCTTTCCTTGGGAGCCACGTGTCTGGACATCTAGGGAACGGGGAAACATCTGGTCGTTTTTCCGAGTACGATACAGGAATCTCGGACACTATGTCTCCAGAACGTTTCTACTCATGTTGCCAATGTGGAACAAGGAAAATCAGTTTGTACGTGACCAGCAAACTTCTGGGCAGTTGTTAATTTTTCCCTGGCTTAAAGTAGTTCTCATACCTAGAAGCCTACAGGAATTTTCTACATGTTAATCAGGAATTTGGAGTCCTAGTCCCCACACTTTTCAGAAGTATTTCCTGTATACGTACCACAAATCTGTCATTACCTAGTCCAAGGAACCTGCTGCCCCTTTTCTTAGTTGTAACAGAGAATGTGGTCATCTGCTCAGCTTTTTTGGCAAGAAGCTGTAAGGCCAGATTCCACAATCCAAGGAATGATGTTGCCATTTTTCGTGTAATTTCTGTATATTCGTGTATTTCGTGTATATTTTTCAGAGCTACTAGCTCCGTAGATACCCTTAAGCAGTCATTACCGATCCCCAGGAACATTCTATTCTCTTGATAGTTGTAATTGAGTATCTGGCCCAAATATCCTTTTATGTCTTATGAACAACTAGGACCATAATCAGGTATCCCAGGAATCAAATTTCATATTGTTACAAAATCCCTCGATTCAGGTTACATCTAACTAGTGAAATTTCTTGTGGTCTGGCTGGTGGGAATTGGGACATGGGTTTAGGACAGTACACATTTGGGGAGGTCTTGTTAAGGGGAACCAGGAATCTTGGATTCCAGTTCCCCAATAAACTTATGGGAGTCTTTCTCTTGATATCCAAAAAACTGGAATTCTAGGTCACCAGGAAATATCTAAGCACCTTGCTGAGAATGTAGCAGGAATCTGGGAAATGGGTGTCCTCATATACAGGAAACTACATGGCCTCTTGCTAAGGAAGAATAAGGAATTTTGGTTGCACAATTCCTCAGCCCAAAAAACCACAGGGTGTCTTACTAAGAGGTAACCATGAATCAGGTTTTTAATGTAGAAATCTTGGTAATGGGAGTCCTCAAATATAGGAAACTGGACTGCCTATTGCTAAGAAAGAATAAGGAATCTGTGTTACACGTGTCCTCAATCGCTTGAAACTTCAGAGCATCTTGCTAAGGGCTAAACAGGAATCAGCATTATTGAGACATGAATCTGCGGAAATGGGGTCCTCATATACAGGCAAATACATGGCGTTTTGCTATGAAAGAATAAGGAAACTGGGTTGCACGTGTTCTCTACCCCAAAAGAACTCCAGGGCCACTTACTAAGGGCTAAACAAGAATAAGAGATTAGAAGTAGGAATGTGGGTAATACTCCTCATAACAGGAAACTTTGAGGCCTCTTCCTTACAAAAAATAAGGAATCTGAATTACGTGGTTCCTTAGTCCCAAAACCTACATGGTATCTTGCTAAGGGCTAAACAAGAATCATGGTTTCAAAACAAGAATCTGGGGAAAGGGAGTCCTCATGTACAGGACACTACGTGGAAGGAAGAATAAGCAATCTGTGTTATACGAGTCCTCAATCCGAAAAAATTCTCAGGACGTCTTACTACTGGACAAACAAGAATCAGGCCTTCTAGCTCCCCTCATATTTTGGGGCTATTTAGCATGTGGATATTATTAATCAGTCAATTCAGCACTCCAGCAACATTCTGGTCCTCTTGGTAGTAGTAAACGAGTATCTCGCACTGCAAGTCCATTGGGTTCCATAGGACAAGTAAGGCCAGATTCCAGCACAAAAGGGATCATCTTGCCATATTTGCATGTAACTCTTGGTCTCAAGATGAACTTTGTAATTCTCAAACTTCCATTTGTACTATTATTTTGAGAGGGGCTGAGTGTTTTGTAGTTGCCAAATGTTTAGTAAGTATTTTGAAAGGTAACCAGGAATCACAGATTCCCCGAACCTAGGAAACTTATGGGCATCTGTCTTTTTGTACACAGAGTTTTGGAATACACATGGACAGGGAAAATTAAGGCATCTTGCTGAGAACGAAAAGGGAATCAGGGTCCTTGTGTTCTCATTCTCCAAAGTCTAAAGGGCCTCTTCATGAGGTTTAATCAGGAATCTGGGCTTTGAGGTCCCCATATTGTAAGGGTGTATTGTACAAGGGAACCAGCAATCTGGATTCCAGTTGCCCAGGAAACTTCTGGAGGTCTTTCAATTGACATCCAAACAACTTGAATTCTACATCATCACGAAATATCCCGGTATCTTCCGGAGAATTAAGCAGGAATCTGGGTATGGGAGTCCTCATATATGGTAAATTTCATGACTCTTGCGAAGGATGAATAAAGAATCTGGTCTACATGCGTCCTCAATACCAAAAATGTACTGTGCTTCTTTCTAAGGGCTAAAGAAGATCAGGGCTTTGAGCACCCCTCATGTTTTAGAGGTATTTGGTATGTGGATATTACGAAACAATCATTCCTGGACTCCAGCAACACTCTGATGTATGGAGCCAACATCTATAGCTACATCACTGAGGCCTGTAAAGGCCCATCTGGAAGATCGCCTCTGACATAGGATATCAGTTACATCTATAATATTGGTGTCTGATTAGTGACCAGTGTGCATACATGGTAGTAAATCGTATAAGTAAGTAGCAATATGCCTGATGGAAAGTGCACAGCAGAATTATTTTTTGCTGTCTTTCTAAGTCTTACTTCTTTCTAGATATTTTTAACTTCTATTTCCTGGTGAACTTGTTAGTCAGCTTCGACAGCTCTTTCCCCTAGGGCTAAGATTAGAAACTAAATTACCATAATAGTTTTGTCACCCTGCCCCTAGCCAGGCAGAACGGTTTCATTTGTTTCGTTAATTACCGAAACTCTGTCTGCTTCAGCCCACAGCCACCAACATGGCGGCCATGCATTTCCTTGTACAAGAGTGTGACAGCTACTATTTGACTTTTAGAGTAGACTTGTTAGGATAAAATATATACACATACACTCATAGTTGCGTAAATGTATGCTTGCTCTTTTGTTTCCTTTTGCTACATTGCTCACATATAATAGTTACTATACGATTTATAAAAGAATTAATGTTGAGGTATTAGCATAATAAGATATAGCATAGTATTAAAGGTCAATCATTAGATTATATAAAAATTAAAGTTTAGACATATGAAACTTATATGAATAATAGTAAAGTTTGGTAGTTTAAGAATAAGTTTTTACTGAGGTATAAGGCATTATATTAAATTGTAATAGGACAATAGTTTAACTAACAACTAAGTCATTTAATTAAACTTATAGATTATAGTATAGTGTTAAATTGATAATATTAATCGTTAAAAATATTAGGAGTCAGTGAACTTGGATTGAACTTAGAGTTAACTTAGAAAAGTTTTTTGTATTAATCAAGGTTTAGAACAAAGAGTATAATATGAATGATTCATTGAACATTATTGAAAACACTGAACGATTTGCATTGAAATTGTGCACCTGTGACCTTAATGTAAGCACGACAGGCATCATGGAATTCGAATTGTGTGCTTGGAAATTGCAGATCTCGTGGTGGTCTTGTGATGCATAGTTTGTAAAGCACGGAAGTTGTACGCCCCCAGTAAGTGATTATCACACTGCTGGAGGGTATAGAAAATGGTATATAAGTTGGAAGGAGTCCGAATAAAATTTGGCTTCAGTCTTGATCAGACTGTTCCCAGAAGAACTGACTCCGACTGGCCACTTCTCACCATCCAGATTCTGCGGTGCAGGTCCTAACACTTCCCTCAAAAGATTGGAGCCAGTTTCTGACACTCTGGTACTCTTGATAGTTGTGAACGAGAATCTGGCACTACAAGTCCATTTAGATACTTGGAACCTCTGATTCCAGATACAGGACACTAAATATTCTCTCTGATTTTTTGTATGTAAGACCTGAATTCAGTGTGAGCTCATACTCCAGAAACTAGTGAGGCTCCTCACTTCGTGATTAGGACTTTGGGTTTAGGTGTTCAATTGCTTTAAGAGGTATTATTGGGAGGGAACCAGAATCTTAGATTGCATCCCCAGGCATATTCTGGTCATCTTTCTATGGGTATAAAAGAGTTTAGACTTCCAGGCCAACAGGAAACATCTTGTCGTTTTGCTTAGACCGAAATAGGAATCTGGGTCACAGTGTCCCTTGAAAGTTTCTACAAACTTTACCTAAGAGGAACCAGGAAACTCAGTTTCCATGTAATTTGCAAATATCTGGGCACTTGCTAAATTATCTGTGGCTTAAGGCAGTGCTGATACGTAGAAATCGACAGGGAATTTAGCAAATGCTAATCTGAAATCTGGGAGTCCTGGTGCTCATATTATTCAGAGCAGCGTCCTATATTCATACCACAATTCAGGCATTGCCGTTCTCCTGGAACGTGTTGCACCTCTTGATAGTTGTAACTGAGATTGTGACCACGGGAACATTTGTTTCACAGGGTCCTGAAAGGCCGAATTCCACAATCCAGGCACTCATCTGCATTTGTTAATGTGATCACTGGCTTCAGGTTTACCTCGTAGTCCAGAAAATACTGCTGGACTTTCGTTTTCGAATTGAGAATATGGGATTAGGGGTTTCCACATAGTTAGGATGTATTCTTAAGGGGGAACCAGCAATCTTCGATTCCAGGTCCCGAGGAAACTTCTTGGCGTATGTGTATTGGTATGTAAGAGTTTGTACATCTACGTCACCAGAAAACTTCCGGGCGTCTTCCTGATACTAAAAAAAAGGAATGTGTGTTAGGGAAGACCTCAATCCATATCTACAGGCTCCGTTATAAGGGCTTATCTGGAATCTGGGCTTCTATTCCTCCAAATTCTTCACAGCATGGTGTCACTTGGAGAGGACAAGTGTCATTAGAGATTCCCAGCAACCTTCTGGTCCTCTTGATTGTTGTAATCAAGAACAAGTGTATGCAATTCAATTAGTTTTCTCAGCACAACTAAAGGCAGATTACAGGACTAAGTCATCATCTCGCCACATTAGTGTGTAAATCTTGACTTAAGATGTACCCTGTAATCCTTAAACTTCCGTTGTGAATCTATTTGATGTGGCTTGGGGGGTTGGGGTTGCTATGCATGTAATACATATTTTTAAAGGTGACCAGGAATCACGGATTCCACGTCACTGGGAAACAGCTAGGTATCTGTGTATTTGCATACAGAATTTAGGAATCTGGATCGCCAAGGAAAATCAGGCTTTTGCTGAGAATGAGAAGCGAATGCAGGATCAAGTGTCCTCAAACGTCAAAATCTATATGGCCTCTTGATAAGGTTTAATGAGGATTCTGGGCTTGTAGGTCCTTCCATTTTTCAGAGCTACTTGCTACGTGGATACCTGAAATCTCTTATTACAGATCCAAGAAGATTCCGGTCCTTTCATTAGATATAATCGAGTATCTGAACTTACAATTTCGTTTGTTTCTTATCAACATCTTCGGCCATAACCCAGTTCTCCAGGTATCAACTGGCATTTTGCGACAAAATCCCACGCTTCAAGTTTCCTGAAAATAGAAAAATTTCCTGTGGTCAGTATGGTGGAAATTGGTATATTGGGTTTAGCATATTCCACATTTTTATGATGTCTTTTAAAAGGAAACCTGGAAACTTGAATTACAGTTACCAGAAAGTATATGGGAGTATTTATATTAATATCCAAACAAATGGAATTATATGTTCATCAGGAAATATTTCGGGAATTGCAGTGAATTAAGCAGGAACTTCTGAAACAGGAGTCCTCATATATGGGAAACTACATGGCCTCTTACTATGGAAGAATAATAAATCTGGGTTACACGAGTCCTCAAATCACAAAAACCTACAGGGAGTCTTAGTAAGGGAGAGAAAAGCAACAGGGATTTGAAGCACGAATCTGGGGAATGGGAGTTCTCATATACAGGAAACTTCACAACCTCTTGCTAAGGAAGAACAAGGAATCCGGGTGACACATGTACTTGATTCGAAAAATCTACATGGCGTCTTTCTAAGAACTAAACAAGAATCAGAGTTTCAAAGCAGGAATCTCGGTAATGGGAGTCTTCATACAAAGGAAACGACACAGCCTCTACCTAAGAAAGGATAAGGAATCGGGTTTTCACGAGTCCTCCATGCCAAAAATCTACTGGGTGTCTTGCTAAGGGATAAACAAGAATGAGGACTTCGAAGCAAGTATCTGGGAATTCGGAGTCCTCATATACAGGAAACTACAGGGACTCTTGCTAAGGAAGAATAAAGAATGTGATTTACAGGAGCCTCAATACCAAAAATGGTCAGGGAGACTTGGTAAGGCCCAAAAGATGCGGACTTCGAAGTCCGCATATTTTTCAGAGCTGTATCCTATGTGCATATTAGGAATCACTCATTCCAGATGTCCCGCAACATTCTGGTCCTCTCGATAGTTTAAACGAAAATATGGCACTACAAGTCCATTTAGATTCTGGATACTCTATCGCCAATACCAAGGACACAAGTAATCATCTCTGGTGTTTTGAATGTAAGCCCTGAGTTCAGGGTTGCTTCGTATTCCAGAAACTTCTGGTCGTTCAGCTATTCGGAATTAAGGCCTTGGGTTTAGATGTTGGACCATGTTTAGAAGGTATTTTTGGGAGGAGACCAGGGTCTTGGTTTACAAGTACATAAGAGTGTTCTGGAGTGTTTCTATTGGGAGCCACGTGTCTGGACATCGAGGGAACGGGGAAACATCTGGTCGCTCTTCCGAGAACGATACAGGAATCTCGGACACTATGCCCCCAGAACGTTTCTACTCATGTTACCAATGTGAAACAAGGAAAATCCGTTTGCATGCGACCAGCAAACTTCTGGGCAGTTGTTAATTTTTCCCTGGCTTAAGGTAGCTCTCATACCTAGAAGCCTACAGGAATTTTCTACATGTGAATCAGGAATTTGGAGTCCCAGTCACCAAACTTTTCAGAAGTAATTCCTGTATACAAACCACAAATCAGTCCTGATCGATTCCAAGGAACCTGCTGTCCCTTTTCTTAGTTGTAACAGAGAATCTGGCCATCTGTTCGGCTTTTTTGGCAGGAGGCTGTAAGGCCAGATTCCACAATCCAAGAAATTCTGTCGCAATTTTTCGTGTAATTTCTGACTTCAGGTTTAACTCGTAATCCAGAAATTACTGCCGGAATTTTGGATTGATATTCGTAACTTGGGATTAGGTGTTCCCCAATGTTTAGGATGTATTCTTAAAGGGTATCCAGCAACCTTGTATTCCAGGGAAATTCTGACCTTTTGGGCTTATGATTATTGGTATATAAGAGGTTGTACTTCCACATCGCCAGGTAACATCCGGGAGTCTTACTGAGAACAAAAAGAATCTGGGTTACGGGGGACACCAATCCAAGACTTCAACATGGACACCTTATAATGACTAATCTGGAATCTGTTATTCCATTTCCACTCATTGTTTAGAGCTACAGGCCTCTTCAATATGACAATTTTGTCATTACAGAATCTCAGCAAACTTCTGGTCTTCTTGATAGTTGTAACCCAGAATGTGGACCCTGTAGTCCGTTGATACCTCCAGACAACAAAGGGCATATTCCAGGACCCAAAGAATCTTATCACCATATTTGTATGTAACTATCACCTTAAGAGGTACCATGTAATCCTAAAACTTCTGTCTGTCCTTCTGTTCCGATAGGGTCTTGGTGTTTTGAGGTTGACAAATATTTATGAAGTAGTGCTAAGTGTAACCAGGATTCATGGAGTCCACGACCCTAGGTAATTTCTGGGCATCTGCCAATTAGTAAACAGAGTTTTTGGATCCAAATCACGAAGGAAAATCAGTGTTTCCCCTTGAGAACGAAAATGAAGTCGGGTTCTAGTAGTTCTCTTTCGCCAGGATCTACAGGTCCTCTTGATAAGGTTTAATCAGCAATCTGGGCTTCAGGTTCCCTACATTTTTCAGAGCTACTAGCTCCGTAGATACCATTAATCAGTCATTACCGATCCCCAGGAATATTCTATTCTCTTGATAGTTGTAATCTAGTATCATAAATATACATAAATAGGCATAAATATACTTTCATATCTTATGAACAACTAGGACCATAATCAGGTACCCCAGGAATCAAACAGCATATTGGTACAAAATCCCTCGATTCAGGTTATGTCAAACTACAGAAATTTCTTGTGGTCTGGCTAGTGGGAATTGGGACATGGGTTTTAGAGAGTCCACATTTTGGGGAAGACTTCTTAAGGGGAACCAGCAATCTTAGATTCCAGTTCCCAAATAACCTTATGGGAGTCTTTCTCTTGATATCCAAACAACTGGAATTCCAGGTCACCACGAAATATCTCAGCACCTTGCTGAGAATGTAGCAGGAATTTGGGTAATGGTTGTCCTCATATACAGGAAACTACATGGCCTCTTGCTAAGGAAGAATAAGGAATTTGGTTTGCAGGAGTCCCCAACACAAAAATCCACATGGTGTCTTACTAAGAGGTAACCATGAATCAGGTTTTTAATGTAGAAATCTGGGTATTGGTAGTACTCAAATATAGGAAACTGGACTGCCTATTGCTAAGAAAGAATAAGGAATCTGTGTTACACGTGTCCTCAAGCCCTTGAAATTTCAGGGCATATTGCTAAGGGCTAAATACGAATCTGGATTATTGAAGCATGAATCTGCGGAAATGGGTCTTGATATACATGCAAATACACTGCCTTTTGCTATGAAAGAATAAGGAATCTGGGTTGCACATGTTCTCTATCCCCAAAGAACTCCAGGGCACTTATTAAGGGCTATACAAGAATAAGGGATTCAAAGTTGGAATGTGGGTAATATTGTTCATAACAGGAAACTTCAAGGACTCTTCCTAAGGAAAAATAAGGAATCTGTATTACACGGTTCCTCAGTGCCAAAATCTACATGGTGTCTTGGTGAGGGTTAAACAAGAATCATGGTTTCAAAGCAGGAATGTGGGGAAAGGGAGTCCTCATATACCGGACGCTACACGGCCTCCAGCGAAGGAAGAATAAGCAATCTGTGTTATACGAGTCCTCAATCCGAAATAATTCTCAGGACGTCCTGCTACTGGACAAACAAGAATCTGGGATTCTAGCTCCCCTCATGTTTGGGGGCTATTTAGCATGTGGATATTATTAATCAGTCAATTCAGGACTCCAGCAACATTTTGGTCCTCTTGGTAGTAGTAAACAGGTATCTCGCACTGCAAGTCCGTTGGGTTCCACAGGACAACTAAGGCCAGATTCCAGCACAAAAGAGATCATCTCGCCATATTTGCATGTAACTCTTGGTCTCAAGATGACCTTTCTAATTCTCAAACTTCCATTTGTCCTATTATTTTGAGAGGGGCCGAGTGTTTTGTAGTTGCCAAATGTTTAGTAAGTATTTTGAAAGGTAGCCAGGAATCACTGATTCCCCGAACCTACGAAACTTATGGGCATCTGTCTTTTTGTATACAGAGTTTTGGAATACACATGGACAGGGAAAATCAAGGCATCTTGCTGAGAACGAAAAGGGAATCCGGGTTCTTGAGTTCTCATTCTCCGAAATCTAAAGGGCCTCTTGATGAGGTTTAATCAGGAATCTGGGCTTTTAGGTACCCATATTGTAAGGGTGTCTTGTACAAGGGAACCAGGAATCTGGTTTTCAGTTGCCCAGGAAACTTCTGGAGGTCTTTCAATTGACATCCAAACAACTTGAAATCTACATCACCACGAAATATCCCGGTATCTTCTGAAGAATTAAGGAGGAATCTGGGTATGGGAGTCCTCATATGCAGGAAATTTCAAGACTGTTTCGAAGGATGAATAAAGAATCTGGTCTACATGGGTCCTCAATACCGAAAATCTATATCGCATCTTTCTAAGGGCGAAACAAGATCCGGGTTTTGAGCACCCCTCATGTTTTAGAGGTATTTGGTATGTGGATATTACGAATCAATCATCCCTGAACTCCAGCAACACTCTGGTATGCTTGATAGTTGTGAACGAGAATCTGGCACTACAAGTCCATTTAGATATTCGGAACCTCTGATTCCAGATACAGGACACTAGATATTGTCTCTGATTTTTTGTATGTAAGACCTGACTTCAGTGAGACCTCATACTCCAGATACTAGTGAGGCTCCACTACTCGTGATTACGATTTTGGGTTTAGGTCTTCAATTGCTTTTGGAGGTATTATTGGGAGGGAACAAGAAATCTTAGAATGCACCTCCCCAGGCATATCCTTGTCATCTTTCTATGGGTATACAAGAGTCTAGACTTCCAGGCCAACAGGAAATATCCTGTCATTTTGTTTAGACCGAAAAAAGTATCTGGGTCACAGTGTCCCTTGAAAGTTTCTACAAATATTACCTTAGAGGAATCAGGAAACTCGGTTTCCATGTTATTTGCAAATATCTGGGCATTTGCTAAATCATCCGTGGTTTAAGGCAGTGCTCATACGTAGGAATTGACAGGGACTTTAGCAAATGCTAATCTGTAATCTGGTAGTCCTGTTTCTCATATTATTCAGAGCAGCGTCCTGTATGCATACCACAATGCAGGCATTGCCATTCCCCAGGAACGTGTTGCACCTCTTTATCGTTGTAACTGAGAATCTGGCCTACTGGTCCATTTGTTTCACAGGGTCCTGTAAGGCCGGATTCCACAATCTATGCAATCATCTGTCATTTGTTAATGTGATCACTGTATTCAGGTTTACCTCGTAGCCCAGAAACTACTGCTGGACATTCGTTTTTGCATTGAGAATATGGGATTAGGGATTTCCACATATTTAGGATGTATTCTTAAGGGGGAACCAACAATCTTCAATTCCAGGTCTCGGGGAAACTTCTTGGCATATGTGTATTGGTATGTAAGAGTTTGTACTTCTACATCACCAGAAAAAGTCTGGGCGTCTTCCTGATACTAAAAAAAAGGAATGTGGGTTAGGGAAGACCTCAGTCGATTTCTACAGGTTCCATTATAAGGGCTTATCTGGAATCTGGGCTTCTATTCCTCCTATTTCTTCCAACCATGTTGCCATTTTGAAAGGAAAAGTGTCATTATAGATTCCCAGTAACCTTCTGGTCCTCTTGATTGTTGTAATCAAGAAGAAGTGTATGCAATTCGATTGGGTTTCTTGGCACAACTAAAGGCAGATCACACGACTCAGCCATCATCTCGCCACATTGGTGTGTAACTCTTGTCTTAAGATGAACCATGTAATCCTTAAACTTCCATTGTGAATCTATTTCATATATCTTGGGGGACTGGGGTTGCTATGCATGTAGTACATATTTTTAAAGGTGACCAGCAATCACGGATTCCACGTCCCTGGGAAACAGCTAGGTATCTGTGTATTTGCATACAGAATTTAGGGATCCGCATCACCAGGGTAAATCAGGCTCTTGCTGAGAATGAGAATCGAATGCAGGATCAGGTGTCCTCAATCATCAAAATCTATATGGCCTCTTGATAAAGTTTAATGAGGATTCTTGCCTTGTATGTCCTTCCATTTTTCAGAGCTACTTGCTACGTGGACACCTGAAATTTCTTATTACACAACCAAAAAATTTCCGATCATTTCGATAGTTGTAACCGAGTATTTGAACCTAAAATTTCGTTTGTTTCTTATCAACAGCTTCGGCCATAACCCAGTTCCCCAGATATCAACTGGCATTTTGTGACATAATCCCACGCTTCAAGTTTCCTGAAAATAGCGAAATTTCCTGTTGTCAGGATGGTGGAAATTGAAATATTGGGCTTAGAATATTGCACATTTTTATGATGTCTTTTTAAGAGGAATCTGGAAACTTGAATTACAGTTAACAGAAAGTATATGGAGGTCTTTCTATTAATATCCAAACAAATGGAAAGATATGATCAACAGCAAATATCTAGGGAATTGCAGTGAATTAAGCAGGAATTTGCGAAAGAGGAGTCCTCATATATGGGAAACTACGTGGCCTCTTACTACGGAAGAATAATGAATCTGAATTACACGAGTACTCAAATCCCAAAAACCTACAGGGAGTCTTACTAAGGGAGAAAAATGTATCAGGGATTTGAAGCACGAATCTGGGAAATGGGAGTCCTCATATACAGGAAATTTCACATCCTCTTGCTAAGGACGAACAAGGAATTCGGGTGACACATGTACTCGATTCGAAAAATCTACAGACCTTCTTTCTAAGAACTAAGCAAGAATCAGAGTTTCAAAGCAGGAATCTCGGTAATGGGAGTCTTCAAACACAGGAAACGACACAGCCTCTACCTAAGAAAGGATAAGGAATCTGGTTTTCATGGGTCCTCCATGCCAAACATCTACTGGGTGTCTTGCTAAGGGCTAAACAAGAATGAGGATTTCGAAGCAAGTATCTAGGGATTGGGAGTCCTCATATACAGGAAACAACAGGGGCTCTTGCTAAGGAAGAAAAACGAATGTGGTATATAGGATTCCTCAATTCCAAAAATGTTCAGGGCGACTTGGTAAGGCCTACAAGACAGGACTTCGAAGTCCACATATTTTTCAGAGCTGTATCCTATGTGCATATTAGGAATCACTCATTCCAGATGTCCTGCAACATTCTGGTCCTCTCGATAGTTTAAACGAAAATATGACACTATAAGTCCATTTAGATTCTGGATCCTCTACCGCCAAACCAAGGACACAAGTAATCATCTCTGGTGTTTTCAATGTAAGCCCTGAGTTCAGGGTTACCTCGTACTCCAGAAACTTCTGGTCGTTCAGCCTTTTGGAATTAAGGCCTTTGGTTTAGATGTTGGACCATGTTTAGAAGGTATTTTTGGGAGGGCACCAGGGTCTTGGTTTACAAGTACATAGGAGCGTTTTGGAGTGTTTCTATTGGCAGCCACGTGTCTGGACATCTAGGGAACGGGGAAACATCTGGTCGTTCTTCTGAGAACAATACAGGAATCTCGGAAACTATGCCCCCAGAACGTCTCTACTCATGTTACCAATGTGGAACAAGGAAAATCCGTTTGCATGTGACCAGCAAACTTCTGGGCAGTTGTTAATTTTTCCCTGGCTTAAGGTAGCTCTCATACCTAGAAGCCTACAGGAAATTTCTACATGTGAATCAGGAATTTGGAGTCCCAGTCCCCAAACTTTTTAGAAGTAATTCCTGTATACATACCACAAATCTGTCCTGATCGATTCCAAGGAACCTGCTGCCCCTTTTCTTAGTTGTAAGAGAGAATCTGGCCATCTGATCGGCTTTTTTGGTAGGAGGCTGTAAGGCCAGATTCCACAATCCAAGAAATCCTGTCGCAATTTTTCGTGTAATTTCTGACTTCAGGTTTAACTCGTAATCCAGAAATTACTGCCAGAAGTTTGGGTTGATATTCATAACTTGGGATTAGGTGTTCCCCAATATTTAGGACGTATTCTTAAAAGGTATCCAGCAATCTTGTATTCCAGGGAAATTCTGACCTTTTGGGCTTATGATTATTGGTATATAAGAGGTTGTACTTCCACATCGCCAGGTAACATCCGGGAGTCTTACTGAGAACAAAAAGAATCTGGGTTACAGTGGACGCCAATCCAAGAATTCAACATGGACACCTTATAATGGCTAATTTGGAATCTGTTATTCCATTTCCACTCACTGTTTAGAGCTACAGGCCTCTTTGATATGACAATTTTGTCATTACAGATTCTCAGCAAACTTCTGGTCTTCTTGATTGTTGTGTCCGAGAATGTGGACCTTGTAGTCCGTTGATTCCTCCGGACAACAAAGGGCGTATTCCAGGACCCAAAGAATCTTATCACCATATTTGTATGTAACTATCACCTTAAGAGGTACCGTGTAATCCTAAAACTTTGTTTGTCCTTCTATTCCGATAGGGTCCTGGTGTTTTGAGGTTGACAAATATTTATGGAGTAGTGCTAAGTGTAACCAGGATTCATGGATTCCAAGACCCTAGGTAATTTCTGGGCATCTGCCTATTAGTATATAGAGTTGTTGGATCCACATCATGAGGGAAAATCAGGGTATCTTCTTGAGAACGAAAATGAAATTGGGTTCTAGTAGCTCTCTTTTGCCAGGATCTACAGGTCCTCTTGATACGGTTAAATCAGCAATCTGGGCTTTAGGTTCCGTACATTTTTCAGAGCTACTAGCTCCGTAGATACCTTTAATCCATCATTACCGATCCCCAGGAACATTCTATTCCCTTAACAGTTGTAATCGTGTATCTGGCCTAAATATACTTTTATGTCTTATGAACAACTAGGACCATAATCAGGTACCCCAGGAATCAAATGGCATATTGGTAAAAAATCCCTCGATTCAGGTTATGTCAAACTACAGAAATTTCTTGCAGTCTGGCTGGTGGGAATTGGAACATGGGTTTAGGAGAGTCAAAATTTTGGGGAGGTCTTGTTAAGGGGAACCAGGAATTTGGATTCCAGTTCCCCAATAACCTTAGGGGAGTCTTTCTGTTGATATCCAAACAATTGGAATTCTAGATCACAAGGAAATATCTCAGCACCTTGCCAAGAATGTAGCAGGAATCTGGGTAATGGGTGTCCTCATATACAGGAAACTACATGGCCTCTTGCTAAGGAAGAATAAGGAATTTGGGTTGCATGAGTCCCCAGCCCAAAAATCCACAGGGTGTCTTACTAAGAGGAACCATGAATCAGGTTTTTAATGTAGAAATCTGGGTATTGGGAGTCCTCAAATATTGGAAAGTGGACTGCCTATTGCTAAGAAAAAATAAGAAATCTGTGTTACACGTGTCCTCAATCACTTGAAACTTCAGGGCGTCTTGCAAAGGGCTAAACACGAATCAGGATTTTTGAAGCAAGAATCTGCGGAAATGGGGTCCTCATATACAGGCAAATATGCGGGCTTTTGCTATGAAAGAATAAGGAATCTGGGTTCCACAGGTTCTCTATCCCAAAAGAACTCCAGAGTCACTTACTATGGGCTAAACAAGAATAAGGGATTAGAAGTAGGAATGTGGGTAATACTCCTCATAACAGGAAACTTCAAGGCCTCTTCCTAAGGAAAAATAAGGAATATGTATTACGCGGTTCCTTAGTCCCAAAATCTACTTGTCATCTTGCTAAGGGGTAAACAAAACTCATGGTTTCAAATCAGGAATGTGGGTAATGGGAGTCCTCATATACAGGAAACTACATGGCCTCAGGTGAAGGAAGAATAACGAATCTGTTTTATATGAGTCCTCAATCCGAAATAATTCTCAGGACGTCTTGCTTCTGGACAAACAAGAATCTGGCATTCTAGCTCCCCTCATGATTTGGGGCTATTTAGCATGTGGATATTATTAATCAGTCAATTCAGGACTCCAGCAACATTCTGTTCCTCTTGGTAGTAGTAAATGGGTATCTCGCACTGCAAGTCATTTGAGTTCCACAGGACAACTAAGGCCAAATCCCAGCACGAAAGGGATCATCTCGCCATATTTGCATGTAACTCTTGGTCTCAAGATGAACTTTGTATTTCTCAAAGTTCCATTTGTCCTTTTATTTGGAGAGGGGCCAAGTGTTTTGTAGTTGTCAACTGTTTAGTACCTATTGTGAAAGGTAAAGAGGAATCACGGATTCCCCGAACCTAGGAAACTTATGGGCATCTGTCTTTTTGTATACAGAGTTTTGGAATACACATGGACAGGGAAAATCAAGGCATCTTCCTGAGAATGAAAAGGGAATCCGGGTTCTTGAGTTCTCATTCTCCGAAGTCTAAAGGGCCTCTTGATGAGGTTTAATCAGGAATCTGGGCTTTTAGATACCCATATTGTAAGGGTGTCTTGTACAAGGGAACCAGGAATCTGGATTCCATTTGCCCAGGAAACTTCTGGAGGTCTTTCAATTGGCATCCAAACAACTTGAAATCTACATCACCACGAAATATCCCTGTATCTTCCGGAGACTTAAGCAGGAATGTGAGTATAGTGGTCCTCATATACGGGAAATTTCATGACTCTTGTGAAGGATGAATGAAGAATCTGGTCTACATGGGTCCTCAATACTGAAAATCTACAGCGCATCTTTCTAAGAGCTAAACAAGATCAGGGCTTTGAGCACCCCTCATGTTTTAGAGGTATTTGGTATGTGGATATTACGAATCAATCATTCCTGGACTCCAGCAACACTCTGGTACTCTTGATTGTTGTGAACGAGAAACTGGAACTACAAGTCCATTTAGATACTCAGAAACTCTGATTCCAAATACAGGACACTAGATATTCTCTCGGATTTTTTGTATGGAAGACCTGACTTCAGTGTGACCTCATACTCCAGAAACTAGTGAGGCTCCGCTGTTCGTGATTAAGACTTTGGGTTTAGGTGTTCAATTGCTTTAGGAGGTATTTTTTTGAGGGAACCAGGAATCTTAGAATGAACGTCCCCAGGCATATTCTTGTCACCTTTCTATGGGTATACAAGAGTCTAGACTTCCAGACCAACAGGAAACATCTTGTCGTTTTGCTTAGACCGAAATAGGAATCTGGGTCACTGTGTCCCTTGAAAGTTTCTACAAACTTTACCTAAGAGGAACCAGGAAACTCGGTTTCCATGTAATTTGCAAATATCTGAGCATTTGCTAAATTATCTGTAGTATAAGGCAGTGCTCATACGTAGGAATTGACAGGGACTTTAGCAAATGCTAATCTGGAATCTGGGAGTCCTGGTTCTCATATTATTCAGAGCAGCGTCCTATATGCATACAACAATTCAGGCATTGCCGTTCCCCAGGAACGTGTTGCACCTCTTGATCATTGCAGCTGAGAATCTGGCCTACTGCTCTATTTGTTTCACAGGGTCCTGTAAGGCCGGATTCCACAATCCAGGCAATCATCTGCCATTTGTTAATGTGATCACTGGTTTCATGTTTACCTCGTAGCCCAGAAACTACTTCTGGACATTCGTTTTCGTATTGAGAATATGGGATTAGGGGTTTCCACATATTTAGGATGCATTCTTAAGGGGGAACCAGCAATCTTCGATTCCAGGTCCCAGGGAAACTTCTTGGTGTATGTGTATTGGTATGTAAGAGTTTGGACTTCTACATCACCAGAAAACGTCCGGGCGTCTTCCTGATACTAAAAAAAAGGAATGTGCGTTAGGGAAGACCTCACTCCATATCTACAGGCTCCGCTATAAGGGCTTATCTTGAATCTGGGCTTCTATTCCTTCTAATTCTTCAAAGCATGTTTCCACTGGGAGATGACCAGTGTCATTATAGATTCCCAGCAACCTTCTGGTCCTCTTGATTGTTGTAATCAAGAACAAGTGTATGCAATTCAATTGGATTTCTTGGTAGAACTGAAGGCATATTACAGGACTAAGCCATCATCTCGCCACATTAGTGTGTAACTCTTGTCTTAAGATGTACCCTGTATTCCTTAAACTTCCGTTGTGAATCTATTTGATATGGCTTGGGGGGTTGGGGTTGCTATGCATGTAGTACATATTTTTAAAGGTTACCAGGAATCACGGATTCCACGTCCCTGGGAAACAGCTAAGTATCTGTGTATTTGCATACAGAATTTAGGAATCCGCATCACCAGGGAGAATCAGGATCTTGCTGAGAATGAGAAGCGAATGCAGGATCAGGTGTCCTCAATCGTCAAAATATATATGGCCTCTTGATAAGGTTTAATGAGGATTCTGGGCTTGTATTTCCTTCCATTTTTTAAAGCTACTTGCTACGTGGATACCTGAAATCTCTTATTACAGATCCAAGAAGATTCCTGTTCTTTCGCTAGTTGTAATCGAGTATCTGAACCTAAAATTTCGTTTGTTTCTTATCAACATCTTCAACCATAACCCTGTTCCCCAGGTATCAACTGGCATTTTGTGACAAAATCCCGCACTTCAAGTTTCCTGAAAATAGCGAATTTTCCTGTGTTCATGATGGTGGAATTTGGGATATTGGGTTTAGCATATTCCACATTTTTACAATGTCTTTTTAAGGGGAACCTGGAAGCTTGAATTACAGTTACTAGAAAGTGTATGGGCATCTTTATATTAATATCCAAACACATGGAATTATATGTTCATGAGGAAATATCTTGGGAATTGCTGTGAATTAAGGAGGAATTTGTGAAATAGGAGTCCTCATATATGGGAAACTACGTGGCCTCTTACTACGGAAGAATGATGACTCGGGGTTACACGAGTCCACAAATCGCAAAAACCTACAGTGTGTCTTACTAAGAGAGAAAAATGTATAAGGGATTGGACGCATGAATCTGGGAAATGGGAGTCCTCATATACAGGAAACTTCACAACCACTTGCTAAGGACAAACAAGGAGTCCGGGTGACACAAGTCCTCAACTCAAAAATTCTACAGGGCGTAATTCTAAGAACAAAACAAGAATCAGAGTTTCAAAGCAGGAATCTCGGTAAAGGGAGTCTTCATACACAAGAAACGACACAGCCTGTACCTAAGAAAGGAAAAGGAATCTGGTTTTCCTGAGTCCTCCATGTCAAAAATCTACTGGTTGTCTTGCTAAGGGCTAAACAAGAATGAGGATTTCGAAGCAAGTATCTGGGAATTGGGAGTGCTCATATACAGGAAATTACAAGGGCTCTTGCTAAGGAAGGATAAAGAATGTGGTTTACAGGAGTCCTCAATTCCAAAAATATTCAGGGCGACTTGGTAAGGCCTACAAGACTCGAACTTCGAAGTCCCCATATTTTTCAGAGTTGTATCCTATTTGCATATTAGGAATCACTCATTCCAGATGTCCTGCAACATTCTGGTCCTCTTGATAGTTTAAATGAAAATATGGCACTACAAGTCTATTTAGATTCTGGATCCTCTATCGCCAAAATCAAGGACACAAGTAATCATCTCGGGTGTTTTGAATATAAGTCCTGAGTTCAGGGTTACCTCGTACTCCAGAAACTTCTGGTGGTTCAGCAATTCGGAATTAAGGCCTTGGGTTTAGATGTTGGACCATATTTAGAAGGCATTTTTGGGAGGGCACCAGGGTCTTGGTTTACAAGTACATAGGAGCGTTCTGGAGTGTTTCTATTGGGAGCCACGTGTCTGGACCTCAAGGGAACGGGGATACATCTGGTCGTTCTTCTGAGAACGATACAGAAATCTCGGACACTATGTCCCCAGAACGTTTCTACTCATGTTACAAATGTGGAACAAGGAAAATGAGTTTGCATGTGACCAGCAAACTTCTGGGCAGTTGTTAATTTTTCCCTGACTTAAGGTAGTTCTCATACCTAGAAGCCTACAGGAATTTTCCACATGTTAATCAGGAATTTGGAGTCCCAGTCCCCACACTTTTCAGAAGTAATTCCTGTATACGTACCACAAATCTGTCATGACTGATTCCAAGGAACCTGCTGCCCCTTTTCTTAGTGGTAACAGAGAATCTGGCCATCTGCTCGGCTTTTTTGGCAGGAGTCTGTAAGGCCAGATTCCACAATCCAAGGAATCCTGTCGCCATTTTTCGTGTAATTTCTGACTTCAGGTTTACCTCGTAATCCAGAAACTACGGCCGGAATTTTGGATTGATATTCGTAACTTGGCATTAGGTGTTCCCCAATATTTAGGACATATTCTTAAAGGGTATCCAGCAATCTTGTATTCCAGGGAAATTCTGAACTTTTGGGCTTATGATTATTGGTATATAAGAGGTTGTGCTTCCATGTCACCAGGTAACTTCCGGGAGTCTTACTGAGAACAAAAAGAATCTGGGCTACGGGGGCACCAATCCAAGAATTCAACATGGACACCTTATAATGACTAATCTGGAATCTGTTATTCCATTTCTACACATTGTTTAGAGCTACAGGCCTCTTGGATATGACAATTTTGTCATTACAGAGTCTCAGCAAATTTCTGGTTTCTTGATAGTTGTATCCGAGAATGTGGACCCCGAAGTGCGTTGATTCCTCCGGACAACAAAAGGCAGATTCCAGGACCCAAAGAATCTTATCACCATATTTGTATGTAATTATCACCTTAATAGTTACCCTGTAATCCTGAAACTTCTGTTTGTCCTTCTATTCCGATAAGGTCCTGATGTTTTGAGGTTGACAAATATTTATGAAGTGCTGCTAAGTGTAACCAGGTTTCATGGATTCCACGACCCTAGGTAATTTCTTGGCATCTGCCTATTTGTATACAGAGTTTTTGGATCCACTTCACGAGGGAAAATCAGGGCTTCTTCTTGAGAACGAAAATGAAATCAGTTTCTAGTAGTTCTCTTTCGCCAGGATCTACAGGTCTTCTTGATAAGGCTAAATCAGCAATCTGGGCTTCAGGTTCCCTATATTTTCAGAGCTACCAGCTCCGTGATACCCTTAATCATTCATTACCGATCCCCAGGAACATTTTATTCTCTTGATAGTTGTAATCGTGTATCTGGCCTAAATATACTTTTATGTCTTATGAAAAACTAGGACCATAATCTGGTACCCCAGGAATCAAACAGCATATTGGTACAAAATCCCTCGATTCATGTTATGTCAAACTACAGAAATTTCTTGCGGTCTGGCTGGTGGGAATTGGGACATGTGTTTAGGAGAGTCCACATTTTGGGGAGGTCTTGTTAAGGGAAACCAGGAATCTTGGACTCCAGTTCCCCAATAACCTTATGGGAGTCTTTCTCTTGATGTTCAAATAACTGGACTTCTAGGTCACCAGGGAATATCTCAGCACCTTGCCGAGAATGTAGCAGGAATCTGGATAATGCGTGTCCTCATATACTGGAAACTTCATGGCCTCTTGCTAAGGAAGAATAAGGAATTTGGGTTGCACGATTCCCCAGCCCAAAAATCCACAGGGTGTCTTACTAAGAGATAACCATGAATCAGGTTTTTAATGTAGAAATCTGGGTATTGGGAGTCCTCAAATATAGGGAACTGGACTGCTTATTGCTAATGAAGAATAAGGAATCTGTTTTACACGTGTCCTCTATCCCTTGAAACTTCAGGGCGTCTTGCTAAGGGATAAACACGAATCAGGATTTTTGAAGCATGAATCTGCGGAAACGGGGTCCTCATATACAGGCAAATACACGGCCTTTAGCTATGAAAGAATAAGGAATCTGGGTTGCACATGTTCTCTATCCCAAAAGAACTCCAGGGCCACTTACTAAGAGCTAAACAAGAATAAGGGATTCGAAGTACGAATGTGGGTTATACTCCTCATAACAGGAAACTTCAAGGCCTCTTTATAAGGAAAAATAAGGAATCTGTATTACACGAATCCTTAGTCCCAAAATCTACATGTCGTCTTGCTAAGGGGTAAACAAATATAATGGTTTCAAATCAGGAATGTGGTGAAAGGGACTCCTCATATACAGTACACTACATGGCCTCCAGCAAAGGAAGAATAAGGAATCTGTGTTATATGAGTCCTCAATCCGAAATAATTCTCAGGACGTCTTGCTACTGGACAAACAAGAATCTGGCCTTCTAGCTCCCCTTATGTTTTGGGCCTATTTAGCATGTGGATATTATTAATCAGTCAATTAAGGACTCCAGCAACATTCTGGTCCTCTTGAAAGTAGTAAACGGGTATCTCGCACTGCAAGTCCATTGGGTTCCACAGGACAACTAAGGCCAGATTCCAGCACAAAGGGGATCATCTGACCATCTTTGCATGTAACTCTTGATCTCAAGATGAACTTTCTAATTCTCAAACTTTTATTTGTCCCATTATTTTGAGAGGGGCCGAGTGATTTGTAGTTGTCAAATATTTAGTAAGTATTTTGAAAGTAACCAGGAATCACGGATTCCCCGAACATACCAAACTTATGGGCATCTGTCTTTTTGTATACAAAGTTTTGGAATACACATGGACAGGGAAAGTCAAGACATCTTGCTGAGAATGGAAAGGGAATACGGGTTCTTGAGTTCTCATTCTCCAAAGTCTAAAGGACCTCTTGATGAGGTTTAATCAGGAATCTGGGCTTTTAGGTCCCCATATTGTAAGGGTGTCTTGTACAAGCGAACCAGGAATCTGGATTCCAGTTACCCAGGAAACTTCTGGAGGTCTTTCAATTGACATCCAAACAACTTGAAATCTACATCAACATGAAATATCCCTGTATCTTCCGGAGAATTAAGCAGGAATCTGGGTATAGGGTTCTTCATATACAGGAAATTTTATGACTCATGCGAAGGATGAATAAGGAATCTGGTCTACCTGGGTCCTCAATACTGAAAATCTACAGCGCGTCTTTCTAAGGGCTAAACAAGATCATGGCTTTGAGCACCCCTTATGTTTTAGAGGTATTTGGTATGTGGATATTATGAATCAATCATTCCTGGACTCCAGCAACACTCTGGTACTCTTGATAATTGTGAACGAGAATCTGGCACTACAAGTCCATTTAGATACTAGGAATTCTGATTCCAGATACAGGACACTAGATACTCTCTCGGATTTTTTTTATGTTAGACCTGACTTCAGGGTGACCTCGTACTCCAGAAACTAGTGAGGCTCCACTGTTCGTGATTATGACTTTGGGTTTATGTGTTCAATTGCTTTAGGAGGTATTATTGGGAGGGAACCTGGAATCTTAGAATGCACGTCCCCAGGCATATTCTTGTCATCTTTCTATGGGTATACAAGAGTCTAGACTTCCAGGCCAACAGAAAACATCTTGTGCTTTTGCTTAGACCAAAATAGGAATCTGGGTCAAAGTGTCCCTTGAAAGTTTCTACAAACTTTACCTAAGAGGAACCAGGAAACTCAGTTTCCATGTAATTTGTAAATATCTGGGCATTTTCTAAGTTATCCGTAGTTTAAGGCAGTGCTCATACGAAGGAATTGACAGGGACTTTAGCAAATGCTAATCTGGAATCTGGGAGTCCTGGTTCTCATATTATTCAGAGCAGCGTCTTATTGGCATACCACAATTCAGGCATTGCCATTCCCCAGGAACGTGTTGCACCTCTTGAACATTGTAACTGAGAATCTGGCCTACTGGACCATTTGTTTCACAGGGTCCTGTAAGGCCGGATTCCACAATCCAGGCAATCATCTACCATTTGTTGATGTGATCAGTGGCTTCATGTTTACCTCGTAGCCCGGAAACTACTTCTGGACATTCGTTTTCGCATTGAGAATATGGGATGAGGTGTTTCCACATATTTAGGATGCATTCTTAAGGGGGAACCAGCAATCTTCGATTCCAGGTCCCGGGGAAACTTCTTGGCGTATGTGTATTGGCATGTAAGAGTTTGTACAGAAAACGTCCTTGCGTTTTCCTGATACTAAAAAAAAGGAATGTGGGTTAGGGAAGACCTGAATCCATATCTACAGGCTCCATTATAAGGGCTTATCTGGAATCTGGGCTTCTATTCCTACGAATTCTTCAAAGCATGTTGACACTTGGAGAGGACCAGTGTCATTATAGATTCCCAGCAACCTTTTGGTCCTCTTAATTGTTGTAATCAAGACCAAGTGTATGCAATTCAATTGAGTTTCTCGGCACAACTAAAGGCATATTACATGTGTCAGCCAACATCTCGCCACATTAGTGTTTAACTCTTGTCTTAAGATGTACCCTGTAATCTTCAAACTTCCGTTGTGAATCTATTTGATATGGCTTGGGGGGTTGGGGTTGCTATGCATGTAGTACATATTTTAAAGGTGACCAGGAATCACGGATTCCACGTCCATGGGAAACAGCTAGGTATCTGTGTATTTGCATACAGACTTTAGGAATCTGGATCACCAGGGAAAATCAGGATCTTGCTGAGAACGAGAAGCGAAAGCAGGATCAGGTGTCCTCAATCCTCAAAATCTCTATGGCCTCTTGATAAGGTTTAATGAGGATTCTTGACTTGTAGCTCCTTCCATTTTTGAGATTACTTGCTACGTGGATACTTGAAATCTCTTATTACAGATCCAAGAAGATTCGGTCCTTTCGACTGTTGTAATCGAGTATCTGAACCTACAATTTCGTTTGTTTCTTATCAACATCTTTGGTCATAACCCAGTTACCCAGGTATCAACTGGCATTTTGCGACAAAATCCCACGCTTCAAGTTTCCTGAAAATAGCGAAGTTTCCTGTGGTCATGATGGTGGAAATTGGGATATTGGGATTAGCATATTCCACATTTTTTGACGTCTTTTTAAGGGGAAACTGGAAGCTTGAATTACATTTACCAGAAAGTATATGGGAGGCTTTCTGTTAATATCCAAACAAACAGATTTATATGTTATCAGGAAATATCTCAGGAATTGCTGTGAATTAAGCAGGAATTTGCGAAATAGGAGTCATCATATATGTGAAACTACATGGCCTCTTACTACGGAAGAATAATGAATCTGGGTTACATTAGTCCTCAAATCACAAAAACCTACAGGGAGTCTTACTAAGGGAGAAAAAAGTATCAGGGATTTGAAGCACGAATCTGGGGAATGGGAGTCCTCATATTCAAGAAACTTCACAACCTCTTGGTAAGGACGAACAAGGAATCTGGGTGACACATGTCCTCAATTCGAAAAATCTACGGGGCGTCTTTCTAAGAACTAAACAAGAAACAGAGTTTCAAAGCAGGAATCTCGATAATGGGAGTCTTCATACACAGAAAACGAAACAGGCTCTACCTAAGAAAGGATAAGGAATCTGGTTGTCATGAGTCCTCCATGCCAAAAATCTACTGGGTGTCTTGCTACGGGCTAAACAAGAATGAGGATTTCGAAGCAAGTATCCGGGGAATGGGAGTCCTCATATACAGGGAACAACATGGGCTCTTGCTAAGGAAGAATAAAGAAAGTGGTTTACACGAGTCCTCAATTCCAAAAATGTTCAGGGCGACTTGGTAAGGCCTACAACACTCGGACTTCGAATTCCCCATATTTTACAGAGCTGTGTCCTATGTCCGTATTTGGAATCACTCATTCCAGAAGTCTGCAACATTCTGGTCCTCTTGATAGTTTAAACGAAAATATGGAACTACAAGTCCATTTAGATTCTGGATCCTCTATCGCCAAAATCAAAGACACAAGTAATCATCATGGGTGTTTTGAATGTAAACCCTGAGTTCGGGGTTACCTCATACTCCAGAAACTTCTGGTCGTTCAGTTATTCGGAATTAAGGCCTTGGGTTTAGATGTTGGACCATGTTTAGAAGGTATTTTTGGGAGGGCACCAGGGTCCTGGTTTCCAAGTATATAGGAGAGTTCTGGAGTGTTTCTATTGGGAGTCACTTGTCTTGACATCTAGGGAACGGGGAAACATTTGGTCGTTCTTCTAAGAATGATACAGGAATCTCAGACACTATGTCCCCAGAACGTTTCTACTCATGTTACCAATGTGGAACAAGGAAATTCAGTTTGCATGTGACCAGCAAACTTCTGGGCAGTTGTTAATTTTTCCCTGGCTTAAGGTAGTTCTCATAACTAGAAGCCTAGAGGAATTTCTGCATGTTAATAAGGAATTTGGAGTCCCAGTCCCCACACTTCTCAGAAGTAATTCCAGTATACGTACAACAAATCAGTCATTACTGATTCCAAGGAACCTGCTGCCCCTTTTCTTAGTTGTAACAGAGAATCTGGCCATCTGCTCGGCTTTTTTGGCAGGAGGTTGTAAGGCCAGATTCCACAATCCAAGGAATCCTGTCGCCATTTTTCGTGTAATTTCTGACTTCAGGTTTGCCTCGTAATCCAGAAACTACTACTAGAATTTTGGACTGATATTCATAACTTGGGATTAGGTGTTCCCCAATATTTAGGACATATTCTTAAAGGGTATCCAGCAATCTTGTATTCCAGGGAACTTCTGACCTTTTGGGTTTATAATTATTGGTATATAAGAGGTTGTACTTCCACGTCGCCAGGTAACTTCCGGGAGTCTTACTGAGAACAAAAAGAATCTGGGTTACAGGGGATGCCAATCCAACAATTCAACATGGACACCTTATAATGTCTAATCTGGAATCTGTTATTCCATGTACACACATTGTTTAGAGCTACAGGCTTCTTGGATATGACAATTTTGTCATTACAAACTTCTGGTCTTCTTGATAGTTGTAACCGAGAATGTGGACCCTGAAGTCCGTTGATACCTCAGGACATCAAAGGGCAGATTCCAGGACCCAAAGAATCTTATCGCCATATTTGTATGTAACTGTCACCTTAAGAGGTACCTTGTAATCCTAAAACTTCTGTTTGTCCTTCTATTCCGATAGGTTCCTGGTGTTTTGAGGTTGACAAATATTTATGAAGTACTGCTAAGTGTAACCAGGATTCATGGATTCCACGACCCTAGGTAATTTCTGGGTTTTTGGATCCACATCAGGAGGGAAAATCAGGACTTCTTCTTGAGAACGAAAATGAAATCAGGTTCTAGTAGTTCTCTTTCCCCTCGATCTACAGGGCCTCTTGATAAGGTTTAATAAACAATCTGGGCATCAGATTCCCACATTTTTCAGAGCTACTAGCTCTGTAGATACCATTAATCATTCATTACCGATCCCCAGGAACATTCTATTCTCTTGATAGTTTTAATCAAGTATCCGGCCTAAATATACTTTTATGTCTTATGAAAAACTAGGACCATAATCAGGTACTCCAGGAATCAAACGGCATATTGGTACAAAATCCCTCGATTCAGGTTATGTCAAACTACAGAAATGAATCAGGTTTTTAATGTAGAAATCTGGGTATTGTGAGTCCTCAAATATAGGAAACTGAACTGCCTATGGCTAAGAAAGAATAAGGAATTGTGTTACACGTGTCCTCCATCCGTTGAAACTTCATGGCGTCTTGCTAAGGGCTAAACATGAATCAGGATTTTTGAAGCATGAATCTGCGGAAATAGGGTCCTCATATACAGGCAACTACACAGTCTTTGCTATGAAAGAATAAGGAATCTGGGTTGCTCATGTTCTCTATCCCAAAAGAACTCCAGGGCCACTTACTAAGGGCTAAACTAGAGTAAGGGATTAGAAGTAGGAATGTGGGTAATACTCCTCATAACAGGAAACTTCAATGCCTCTTCCTAAGGAAAAGTAAGGAATCTGTATTACGCAGTTCCTCAGTCCCAAAATCTACATGGCATCTTACTAAGGGGTAAACAAGAATCATGGTTTCAAATCAGGAATGTGGGGAAAGGGAGTGCTCATATACAGGACACTACATGGCCTAAAGCGAAGGAAGAATAAGGAATCTGTGTTATACGAGTCCTCAATCCGAAAAAATTCTCAGGACGTCTTGCTACTGGACAAACAAGAATCTGGTCTTCCAGCTCCCCTCATGTTTTGGGGATATTTAGCATGTGGATATTATTAATCAGTCAATTCAGGACTCCAGCAACATTCTTGTCCTCTTGGTAGTAGCAAACGGGTATCTCGCATTTCAAGTCCGTTGGGTTCCACAGGAAAACTAAGGCCAGATTCCAGCACAAAAGGGATCATCTCGCCATATTTGCATGTAACTCTTGGTCTCAAGATGAACTTTGTAATTCTCAAACTCCCATTTTTCCTATTGTTTTGAGAGGGTCCGAGTGTTTTGTAGTTGCCAAATGTTTGGTAAGTATTTTGAAAGGTAACCAGGAATCGCGGATTCCCTGAACCTAGGAAACTTATGGGCATCTGTCGTTTTATATATACATTTTGAAATACACATGGACAGGAAAAATCAAGGCATCTTGCTGAGAATGAAAAGGCAATCCAGGTTCTTGAGTTCTCATTCTCCGAAATCTAAAGGACCTCTTGATGAGGTTTAATCAGGAATCTGGGCTTTTAGGTCCCCATATCGTAAGGGTGTCTTGTACAAGGGAACCAGGAATCTGGATTCCAGTTGCCAAGGAAACTTCTGGAGGTTTTTCAATTGACATCCAAACAACTTGAATTCTACATCACGACAAAATATCCTGGTATCTTCCGGTGAATTAAGCAGCAATTTGTGTATAGGGGTCTTCATATACGGGAAATTTCATGACTGTTGCGAAGGATGAATAAAGAATCTGTTCTACATGGGTCCTCAATACCGAAAATCTACAGCACGTCTTTCTAAGGGCTAAACAAGATCATGGCTTTGAGCACCACTCATGTTTTAGAGGTATTTGGTATGTGGATATCATGAATCAAATATTCCTGGACTCCAGGAACAATCTGGTACTCTTGATAGTTATAAACGAGAATCTGGCACTACAAGTCCATTTAGATACTCAGAACCTCTGATTCCAGATACAGGACACTAGATATTCTCTCGGATTTTTTGTATGTAAGACCAGACTTCAGTGTGACCTCGTACTCCAGAAACTAGTGAGACTCGCTGTTCGTGATTAGGACTTTGGGTTTAGGTGTTCAATTGCTTTAGGCAGTATTATTGGGAGGGAAACAGGAATCTTAGAATACACCTCCCCAGGCATATTCTTGTCATCTTTCTATGGGTATACAGGAGTCTAGACTTCCAGGCCAACAGGAGACATCTTGTCGTTTTTCTTAGACCGAAATAAGAATCTGGGTCACAGTGTCCCTTGACAGTTTCTACAAACATTACCTAAGAGGAACCAGGAAGCTCGGTTTCCATGTAATTTGCAAATATTTGGGCATTTGCTAAATTATCCATGTTTTAAGGCAGTGCTCATAGGTAGGAATTGACAGGGACTTTACAAATGCTAATCTGGAATCTGGGAGTCCTGGTTCTCATGTTATTCAGAGCAGCGTCCTATATGCATACCACAATTCAGGCATTGCCGTTCCCCAAGAATGTGTTGCACCTCTTGATCGTTGTAACTGAGAATCTGGCCTACTGGTCCATTTGTTTCAAAGGTTCCTGTAAGACCGGATTCCACAATCCTGGCAATCATCTGCATTTGTTAATGTGATCACTGGCTTCAGGTTTACCTCGTAGCCCAGAAACTTCTGCTGGACATTCGTTTTCGCATTGAGAATATGGCATTAGGAGTTTCCACATATTTAGGATGTATTCTTAAGGGGGAACCAGCAATCTTCGATTTCCAGGTCCCGGGGAAACTTCTTGGCGTATGTGTATTGGTATGTAAGAGTTTGTACTTCTACGTCAACAGAAAACGTCCGGGCGTCTTCCTGATACTAAAAAAAGGAATGAGGTTTTGGGAAGACCTCAATCCATATCTACAGGCCCCCGTATAAGGGCTTATCTGGAATCTGGGCTTCTATTCCTCCAAATTCTTCAAAGAATGTTTCCACTTAGAGGTACCAGTGTCATTATAGGAAACTACATGGGCTCTTGCTAATGAAGAATAAAGAAAGTGGTTTACACGAGTCCTCAATTCCAAAAATGTTTAGGGCGACTTGGTAAGGCCTACAAGACTCGGACTTCGAAGTCCCCATACTTTTCAGAGCAGTATCCTATGTGCATATTAGGAATCACTCATTCCAGAAGTCCCACAATATTCTGGTCTTCTCGATAGTTTAAAAGAAAATATGACACTACAAGTCCATTTTGATTCTGGATCCTCTAACGCCCAAATCAAGGAAACAAGTAATTATCTCGGGAGTTTTAAATGTAAGCTCTGAGTTCAGGGTTACCTCGTAATCCAGAAACTTCTGGTAGTTAAGCTATTCTGAATTAAGGCCTTGGTTTTAGATGTTGTACCATGTTTAGAAGGTATTTTTGTGAGGGCACCAGGGTCTTGGTTTCCAAGTGCATAGGAGAGTTCTGGGGTGTTTTTATTGGGAGCCACGTGTCTTGACATCTAGGGAACGGGGAAACATCTGGTCGTTCTTCCAAAAATGATACAGGAATCTCGGACACTATGTCCCCTGAACGTTTCTACTCATGTTACCAATGTGGATCAAGGAAAATCAGTTTTCATGTGACCAGCAAACTTCTGGGCAGTTGTTAATTTTTCCCTGGCTTAAGGTAGCTTTCATACCTAGAAGCCTACAGGAATTTTCTACATGTTCATCAGGAATTTAGAGTCCCAGTCCCCACACTTTTCAGACGTAATTCTTGTATATGTACCACAAATCTGTCAATACCGATTCCAAGGAACCTGCTGCCCCTTTTCTTAGTTGTAACAGATAATCTGGCCATCTAATCAGCTTTTTTGGCAGGAGGCTGTAAGACCGGATTCCACAATCCAAGGAATCATGTCGCCATTATTCGTAATTTCTGACTTCAGGTTTACCTCGTAATCCAGAAACTACTACTGGAATTTTAGATTGATATTCGTAACTTAGGATTAAGTGTTCCCCAATATTTAGGACGTATTCTTAAAGGGAATCCAGCAATCTTGTATTCCAGGGATCTTCTGACCTTTTGGGCTTATGATTATTGGTATATATGAGGTTGTTCTTCCACGTCACAGGTTACTTCCGGGAGTCTTATTGAGAACAAAAAGAATCTGGGTTATGGAGGACACCAATCCAAGAATTCCACATGGACACCTTATAATAGCTAATCGGGAATCTCGTATTCCATTTTCACACATTCTTTAGGGCTACAGGCCTCTTGAATATGACAATTTTGTCATTATAGATTCTCAGCAATTTTCTGGTCTTTTTTATAGTTGTAACCGATAATGTGGACCCTGAAGTCCGTTGTGTTCCTCAGGCAACAAAGGGCAGATTGCAGGACCCAAAGAATCTTATCACCATATTTGTATGTAACTATCACCTTAAGAGGTACCTTGTAATCCTAAAACTTCTGTTTGTCCTTCTATTCCAATAGGTCCTGGTGTTTTGAGGTTGCCAAATATTTATTAAGTAGTGCTAAGTGTAACCAGGATTCATGGATGCATGACCCTAGGTAATTTCTGGGCATCTGCCTACTTGTATACAGAGATTTTGGATCCAGATCACGAGGGAAAATCAGGGCTTCTTCTTGAGAACGAAAATGAAATCGGGTTCTAGAAGTTCTCTTTCACAGGGATCTATAGGGCTTCTTTATAAGGTTTAATCAGCAATCTGGGCTTCAGGTTCCCTACATTTTTCACAGCTACTAGCTCCATAGATACCCTTAATCATTCATTACAGCTCACCAGGAACATTCTATTCTTTTGATAGTTTTAATCGAGTATCTGGCCCAAATATTCTTTTATGTCTTATGAACAAGTAGGACCATAATCAGGTACCCCAGGAATCAAACAGCATATTGGTACAAAATCCCTCCATTCAGGTTACATCAAACTACCGAAATTTCTTGTGTTCTGGCTGGTGGGAATTGGGACATGGGTTTAGGAAAGTCCACATTTTGGGGAGGATTTGTTAAGGGTAACAGGAATCTGGGATTCCAGTTCCCCAATAACCTTATGGGATTCTTTCTCCTGATATCCAAACAACTGGAATTCTATGTCACCAGGAAATATCTCAGCACCTTGCTGAGAATGTAGCAGAAATCTGGGTAATGGGTGTCCTCATATACAGGAAACTACATGGCTTCTTGCTAAGGAAGAATAAGGAATTTTGTTGCACAATTCCTCAGCCCAAAAATCCACAGGGTGTCTTAATAAGAGGTAACCATGAATCAGGTTCTTCATGTAGAAATCTGGGTATTGGGAGTCCTCAAATATAGGAAACTGGACTGCCTATCGCTAAGAAAGAATAAGGAATCTGGGTTACACGTGTCTTCAATCCCTTGAAACTTCAGGGCGTCTTCTAAGGGCTAAAATCGAATCAGAATTTTTGAAGCATGAATCTGTGGAAATGGGTCCTCATATACAGGAAAAAACACGGCCTTTTGCTATGAAAGAATAAGGAATCTGGGTTAAACGTGTTCTCTATCCCAAAAGAACTCCAGGGCCACTTACTAAGGGCTAAACAAGAATAAGTGATTAGAAGTAGGAATGTGGGTAATACTCCTCATAACAGGAAACGTCGAGGCCTCTTCCTAAGGAAAAATAAAGAATCTTTTTGACGCGGTTCCTCAGTCCCAAAATATACATGGCGTCTTGCTAAGGGCTAAACAAGAATCATGGTTTCAAAACAGGAATCTGGGGAAAGGGGGTCCTCATATACAGGACACTACACGGCCTCCAGCCAAGGAAGAATAAGGAATCTGTGTTATACGAGTCCTCAATCCGAAAAAATTCTCAGGACGTCGTGCTATTGGACAAACAAGATTCAGGCCTTCTAGTTCCCCTCATGTTTTAGGGCTATTTAGCATGTGGATATTATTAATCAGTCAATTCAAGACTCCAGCAACATTCTGGTCTGCTTGGTAGTAGTAAACGGGTATCTCGCAATGCAAGTCTGTTGGGTTCCACAGGAAAACTAAGACCAGATTCCAGCACAAAAGGGATCATCTCGCCATATTTGCATGTAACTCTTGGTCTCAAGATGAACTTTGTAATTCTCAAACTTCCATTTGTCCTTTTATATTGAGAGGGGCCGAGTGTTTTGTAGTTGCCAAATGTTTGGTAAGTATTTTGAAGATAACCAGGAATCACGTATTCCCGGAACCTAGGAAACTTGTGGGCATCTGTCTTTTTGTATACAGAGTTTTGGAATACACATGGACAGGGAAAATCAAGGCATCTTGCTGAGAACGAAAAGGGAATCCGGATTCTTCTGTTCTCATTCTCCAAAGTCTAAATGGCCTCTTGATGAGGTTTAATCAGGAATCTGGGCTTTTAGGTCCCCATATCGTAAGGGTGTCTTGTACAAGGGAACCAGGAATCTGGATTCCAATTGCCCAGGAAACTTCTGAAGGTCTTTCAATTGACATCCAAACAACTTGAATTCTCCAACACCACGAAATATCTCGGTAACTTCCAGAGAATTAAGCAGGATTCTGGGTATGGGAGTCCTCATATACGGGAAATTTCATGTCTCTTGCGAAGGATGAATAAAGAATCTGGTCTACATGGGTCCTCAATACCGAAAATCTACAGCGCATCTTTCTAAGGGATAAAAAAGATCTGGGCTTTGAGCACCCCTCATGTTTTAGAGGTATTTGGTATGTGGATATTACGAATCAATCATTCCTGGACTCCAGCAACACTCTGGTACTCTTGGTAGTTGTGAACGAGAATTTGGCACAAGTCCATTTAGATACTCGGAACCTCTGATTCCAAATACAGGACACTAGATATTCTCTCGGATTTTTTGTATGTAAGACCTGACTTCAGTGTGACCTCGTACTCCAGAAACTAGTGAGGCTCCGCTGTTCGTGATTAGGACTTCGGGTTTAGGTGTTCAATTGCTTTAGGAGGTATTATTGGGAGGGATACAGGAATCTTAGATTGCACATCCCCAGGAATATTCTTGTCATCTTTCTATGGGTATACAAAAGTCTAGACTTCCAGGCCAACAGGAAACACCTTGTCGTTTTGCTTAGACTGAAATAGGAATCTGTGTCACAGTGTCCCTTGAAAGGTTCTGCAAACTTTACCTAAGAGGAACCAGGACATTCGGTTTCCATGTAATTTGCAAATATCTGGGCATTTGTTGAATGATCTGTCGCTTAAGGCAGTGCTCATACGTAGGAATTGTCAGGAACTTTAGCAAATGCTAATATGGAATCTGGGAGTCCTGGTTCTCATATTATTCAGAGGAGCCTCCTATATGAATACCACAATTCAGGCATTGCCGTTCCCCAGGAACCTGTTGCACCTCTTGATCATTGTAACTGAGAATCTGGCCTGCAGGTCCATTTGTTTCACAAGGTCCTGTAAGGCCGGATTCGACAATCCACACAATCATCTGCCATTTGTTAATGTGATCACTGGCTTCAGGTTTACCTCGTAGTCCAGACTACTGCTTGACATTCGTTTTCGCATTGAGAATATGGGATTAGGGGTTTCCACATATTTAGGATATATTCTTAAGGGGGAACCAGCAATCATCGATTCCAGGTCCCGTGGAAACTTCTTGGCGTATGGGTATTGGTATGTAAGACTTTGTACTTCTACATCACCAGAAAACGTCCGGGTGTCTTCCTGTTACTAAACAAAAAGGAAAGTGGGTTAGGGAAGACCTCAATCCATTTCTACTGGCTTCATTATAAGGACTGATCTGGATTCTGGGCTTCTATTCCTCCAAATTCTTCAAAGCATGTTGCCACTTGGAAATGACAAGTGTCATTATACATTCCCAGCAACCTTCTGTTCATCTTCATTGTTGTAATAAACAACATGTTTTTGCAATTCAATTGGGTTTCTCAGCACAACTAAAGGCAGATTACAGGACTAAGCCATCATCTCGCCACATTTCTGTGTAACTTGTCTTAAGATGTACCTTGTAATCCTTAAACTCCCATTGTGAATCTCTTAGATATGGCTTGGGGGGGTGGGGTTGCTATGCATGTAGTACATATTTTTAAAGGTGACCAGGAATCACGGATTCCACCTACCTGGGAAACAGCTAGGTATCTGTGTATTTGCATACAGAATTTAGGAATCCGGATCACCAGGGAAAATCAGGCTCTTCCTGAGAATGAGAAGCGAATGCAGGATCAGGTGTCCTCAATCGTCAAAATCTATATGGCCTCTTGATAAGGTTTAATGAGGATTCTGGCTTGTAGGTCCTTCCATTTTTCAGAGCTACTTGCTACGTGAATACCTGAAATCTCTTATTACAGATCCAAGAAGATTCCAGTCCTTTCGTTAGTTGTAATTGAGTATCTGAACCTACAATTTCGTTTGTTTCTTATCAACATCTTCGGCCATAACCCAGTTCCCCAGGTATCAACTTACATTTTGCGACAAAATCCCGCGCTTCAATTTTCCTGAAAATAGCGAAAATTCCTGTGGTTAGGATGGTGGAAATTGGGATATAGGGTTTAGAATATTCCACATTTTTACGATGTCTTTTTAAGGGGAACCTGGAAGCTTGAATTACACGTACCAGAAAGTATATGGGAGTCTTTCTATTAATATCCAAAGAAGTGGAATTCTATGTTCATCAGAAAATATCTCGGGAATTGCTGTGAATTAAGCCAGAATTTGCAAAATAGGAGTCCTCATATATGGGAAACTACGTGGCCTCTTACTACGGAAGAGTAATGAAACTGGGTTACACAAGTCCTCAAATCCCAAATACCTACAGGGAGTTTCACTAAGTGAGAAAAAAGTATCAGGGATGTGAAGCAGGAATCTGGGGAATGGAAGTCCTCATATACAGGAAACTTCACAACCTCTTTCTAAGGACGAACAAGGATTCCGGGTGACACATGTCCTCGATTTGAAAAATCTACAGGGCGTCTTTCTAAGAACTAAACAAGAATCAGAGTTTCAAAGCAGGAATCTTGGAAATGGGAGTCTTCATACACAGGAAATGACACAGCCTCTACCTAAGAAAGGATAAGTAATCTGGTTTCACGAGTTCTCCATGCCAGAAATCTACTGGGTGTCTTGCTATGGGCTAAACAAGAATCAGGATTTCGAAGCAAGTACCTGGGGATTGGGAGTCCTCATATACGGGAAACTACATGGGCTCTTGCTAAGGAAGAATAAAGAATGTGGTTTACACAGGTCCTCAATTCCAAAAATGTTCAGGGCGACTAGGTAAGGCCTACAATGCTCAGACTTCAAAGTCCCCATAATGTACAGATCTGTATCCTATGTGCTTATTAGGAATCACTCATTCCAGAAGCCCCGCAACATTCTGCTCCTCTCGAGAGTTTAAACGAAAATATGGCACTACAATTACATTTAGATTCTGGATCCTCTAACACCAAAATCAAGGAAACAAGTAATCATCTCGGGTGTTTTGAATGTAAGCCCTGAGTTCAGGGTTACCTCGTACTCCAGAAACTTCTGGTAGTTAAGCTATTCGGAATTAAGGCCTTGGGTTTAGATGTTGTACCATGTTTAGAAGGTATTTTTGTGAGGGCACCAGGGTCCTGGTTTACAAGTACATAGGAGCGTTCTGGTGTGTTTCTATTGGCAGCCAAGTGTCTGGACATCTAGGGAACGGGGAAACATCTGGTCATTCTTCTGAGAACGATACAGGAATCTCGGACACTATGTCCCCAGAACGTTTCTACTCATGTTACCAATGTGGAACAAGGAAAATCAGTTTGCATGTGACCAGCAAACTTCTGGGTAGTTGTTAATTTTTCCCTGGCTTAAGGTAGTTCTCATACCTAGAAGCCTACAGGAATTTTCCACATGTTAATCAGGAATTTGGAGTCCCATTCCCCACACTTTTCAGAAGTATTTCCTGTATACATACCACAAATCTGTCATTACCGATTCCAAGGAAGCTGCAGCCCCTTTTCTTAGTTGTGACAGAGAATCTGGATATCTGCTAGGGTTTTTTGGCAGGAAACTGTAAGGCCAGATGCCACAATCCAAGGAATTCTGTCTCCATTTTTCGTGTAATTTCTGACTCCAGGTTTACCTCATAATCCAGAAACTACTATTGAAATATTGGATTGATATTCGTAATTTGAGATTAGGTGTTCCTCAATATTTAGGACGTATTCTTAAATGGTATCAAGCAATCTTGTATTCCAGAGAACTCTGACCTTTTGGGCTTATGATTATTGGTATATAAGAGGTTGTACTTCCGCGTCGCCAGGTAAATTCCAGGAGTCCTACTGAAAACAAAAAGAATGTGGGTTACGGGGGACGCCAATCCAAGAATTCTACATGGACACCTTATAATGGCTAACCTGGAATCTGGTATTCCATTTCCACACGTTCTTTAGGGCTATATGCCTCTTGGATTTGACATTTTTGTCATTATAGATTCTTAGCAATCTTCTGGTCTTCTTGATAGTTGTAACCGAGAATTTGGACCCTGAAGTCCGTTGTGTTCCTCAGGACAACAAAGGGCAGATTCCAGGACCCAAAGTATCTTATCGCCATGTTTGTATGTAACTATCGCCTTAGGCGGTACCTTGTAATCCTAAAACTTCTGTTTGTCCTTCTATTCCGATAGGGTCCTGGTGTTTTGAGGTTGACAAATATTTACTAAGTACTGGTAAGTGTAACCAGGATTCATGGATTCCACGACCCTAGGTAATTTATGGGCATCTGTCTATTTGTATACAGAGTTTTTGGATCCACATCACGAGGGAATATCAGGGCTTATTCTTGAGAACGAAAATGAAATCAGGTTCTAGTAGCTCTCTTTTGCCAGTATCTACAGGACCTCTTGATAACATTTAATCAGCAATCTGGGCTTCAGGTTCCATACATTTTTCAGAGCTACTAGCTCTGTAGATACCCTTAATCAGTCATTACCCATCTCCAGGAACATTCAATTATCTTGATAGTTGTAATCAAGTATCTGGCCCAAATATCCTTTTATGTCTTATGAACAACTAGGACCATAATCAGGTACCCCAGGAATCAAACGGCATATTGGTACAAATACCCTCGATTCAGGATATGTCAAACTAGAGAAATTTCTTGTGCTCTGGCTGGTGCGAATTGGAACATGGGTTTAGGAGAGTCCACATTTTGGGGAAGTCTTGTTAAGTGGAACCAGGATTGTTGGATTCCAGTTCCCAAATAACCTTATGGGAGTCTTTTTCTTGATATCCGAACAACTGGAAATCTAGATCACCAGGAAATATCTCAGCACTTTGCTGAGAATGTAGCAGGAATCTGGGTAATGTGTATCCTCATAAACAGGAAACTTCATGGTCTCTTGCTAAGGAAGAATAAGGAATTTTGGTTGCTCTAGTCCTCAAACCAAAAATTCACAGGGTGTGTTACTAAGAGGTACCCATGAATCAGGTTTTTAATGTAGAAATCAGGGTATTGGGAGTCCTCAAATATAGGAAACTGGACTGCCTATTGCTAAGAAAGAATAAGGAATCTGTTTTACACGTGCCCTCTATCCCTTGAAACTTCAGGGTGTCTTGCTAAGGGCTAAACACTTACCAGGATTTTTGAAGCATGAATCTGCGGAAATGGGGTCCTCATATACTGGCAAATACATGGCCTTTTGCTATGAAAGAATATGGAATCTGGGTTGCACATGTTCTCTATCCCAAAAGATCTCCAGGGCCTCTTACTAAGGGCTAAACAAGAATAAGTGATTAGAAGTAGGAATGTGGGTAATACTCCTCATAACAGGAAACTTCGAGGCCTCTTCCTAAGGAAAAATAAGGAATCTGTTTTACGTGGTTCCTCAGTCCCAAAATCTACATGGCGTCTTGCTAAGGGCTAAACAAGAATTATGTTTTCAAAACAGGAATCTGGGGAAAGGGAGTCCTCATATACAGGACACTACACGACTTCCAGTGAAGGAAGAATAAGGAATCTGTGTTATACGAGTCCTCAATCTGAAAAAATTCTCAGGACGTCTTGCTACTGGACAAACAAGAATCAGGCCTTTTAGTTCTCCTCATGTTTTGGGGCTATTTAGCATGTAGATATTATTAATCAGTCAATTCAGTACTCCAGCAGCATTCTGGTCTTCTTCATAATAGTAAATGGGTATCTTGCACTGCAAGTCCATTGGGTTCCACAGGACAACTAAGGCCTGATTCCAGCATAAAAGGAATCCTCTCGCCATATTTGCATGTAACTCTTGGTCTCAAGATGAACTTTGTAATTCTCAAACTTCCATTTGTCCTATTATTTTGAGAGGGGCCGAGTGTTTTGTAGTTGCCAAATGTTTAGTAAGTATTTTGAAAGGTAACCAGGAATCACGGATTCCCCAAACCTAGGAAACTTGTGGGCATCTTTTTTTATACAGAGTTTTGGAATACACATGGACAGGAAAAATCAAAACATCTTGATGAGCATGAAAAGAGAATCTGCGTTCTTGAGTTCTCATTCTCCAAAGTCTAAAGATTCTCTTGAGGAGGTTTAATCTGGAATCTGGGCTTTTAGGTCCCCATATTGTAAGAGTGTCTTGTACAAGGGAACGAGGAATCTGGATTCCATTTGCCCAGGAAACTTCTAGAGGTCTTTCAATTGACATCCAAACAACTTGAATTCTATATCACCATGAAATATCTCGTTATCTTCCGGAGAATTAAGCAGGAATCTGGGTATGGGAGTCCTCTTATACGGGAAATTTCATGACTCTTGCAAAGGATGAATAAAGAATCTGGTCTACATGGGTCCTCAATACCGAAAATCTACAGCGTGTCTTTCTAAGGGCTAAACAAGATTAGAGCTTTGAGCACCCCTCATGTTTTAGGCGTATTTGCTATGTGGATATTACAAATCAATCATTCCTGGACTCCAGCAACACTCTGGTACTCTTGATAGTTGTGAACGAGAATCTGGCACTACAAGCCCAGTTAGATACTCGGAACCTCTGATTCCAGATATAGGACACTAGATATTCTTTTGGATGTTTTGTATGTAAGACCTGACTTCAGTGTGACCCCGTACTCCAGAAACTACTGAGGCTCCGCTGTTCGTGATTAGGACTTTGGGTTTAGGTGTTCAATTGCTTTAGGAGGTATTATTGGGAGGGAACCAGGAATCTTAGAATGCACGTCCCCAGGCATATTCTTGTCATCTTTCTATGGGTATACAAGACTCTAGACTTCCAGGCCCGCAGGAAACATCTTGTCGTTTTGCTTAGACCAAAATAGGAATCTGGGTCACTGTGTCCCTTGAAAGTTTCTACAAACTTTAACTAAGAGGAACCAGGAAACTCGGTTTCCATGTAATTTGCAAATATCTGGGCATTTGCTAAATTATCTGTGGCTTAAGGCAGTTATCATATGTAGGAATTGACAGGGACTTTAGCAAATGTTAATCTGGAATCTGGGAGTCCTTTTTCTCATATTATTCAGAGCAGCGTCCTATATGCATACCACAATTCAGGCATTGCCATTCCCCATGAACGTGTTGCACCTCTAGATCGTTGTAACTGAGAATGTGGCCTACTGGTCCATTTGATTCACAGGGTCCTGTAAGGCCGTATTCCACAATCCACGCAATCATCTGCCAATTGTTAATGTGATCACTGGCTTCAGGTTTACCTCGTAGTCCAGAAACTACTGCTAGGCATTCGTTTTCCCATTGAGAATATGGGATTAGGGGTTTCCACATATTTAGGGTGTATTCTTAAGGGGGAACCAGCAATCTTCGATTCCTCAATCCATTTCTACAGGCTCCATTATAATCTGGGCTTCTAGTCCCCCAAATTCTTCAGAGCATGTTGCCACTTGGAAAGGACAAGTGTCATTATAGATTCCCAGCAACCTTCTGATCCTCTTAATTGTTGTAACCAAGAACAAGTCCATTCAATTCAGTTAGGTTTCTCGGCAAAACTAAAGGCATATTACCGGACTAAGGGATCATCTCGCCACATTTGTGTGTAACCCTTGCCTTAAGATGTACCCTGTAATCCTAAAACTTCCGCTTGTGAATCTATTTGATATGGCGTGGGTGGTTGGGGTTGATAAGCATGTAGTACATATTTTTATAGGTAACCAGGAATCACCGGTTCCACGTCCCAGGGAATCAGATGGGCATCTTTCTATTTGCATACAGAATTTAGGAATCCAGATCGCCAGGGAAAATCAGGCTCTTGCTGAGAATGAGAAGAGAATGCGGGATCAGG
The DNA here is from genome assembly GCF_000164805.1 of Carlito syrichta. Taxonomy (NCBI): domain Eukaryota; kingdom Metazoa; phylum Chordata; class Mammalia; order Primates; family Tarsiidae; genus Carlito; species Carlito syrichta. The sequence goes on from NW_007091091.1 coordinate 122,221, forward strand.
GGTCCTCAATAGCCAAAATCTATATGGCCTCTTGATAAGGTTTAATGAGGAATCTGGGCTTGTAAGTTTCCATTTTTCAGAGCTACTTCCTTAAGTGGATACCTAAAATCTCTTGTTACAAATCCAAGACGATTTTGGTCCTTTCGATAGTTGTAATCAAGTATCTGATCCTACAATTTCGTTTGTTACTTAACAACATCTTCAGCCATAACCCAGTTACCCAGGTATCAACTGGTATTTTACAACAAAATCCCTCGCTTCAGGTTACCTCAAAATGCCGAAATTTCCTGTTGTCAGGCTGGTGGAAATTGGGATATTGGCTTGAGAATATTCCACATTTTTGCAATGTCTTCTTTAGGGGAAACTGGAAGCTTGGATTACAGTTCCCAGGTAGTATATGAGAATCTTTCTATTAATATCCAAACAACTGGAATTTTTTGTTATTCAGGAAATGTCTTGGAAATTGCTGAGAATTAAGCAGGAATTTGAGAAATGCAAGTCCTCATATACGGGAAACTACATGGCCTGTTATTATGGAAGAATAAAGAATCTGGGTTACACTAGTCCTCAAATCCCAAAAACTTACAGGGAGTCTTACTAAGGGAGAGAAATGTATCAGCGATTTGACCCATGAATCTGGGGAATGGCAGTCCTCATATACAGGAAACTTAACAATCTCTTGATAAGGCCGAACAAGGATTCTGGGTTACTCATGTCCTCGATCCCAAAAATCTACCGGGTGTCTCTCTAAGGGCTAAACAAGAATCAGGGTTTTGAAGCAGAAATCTTGGTAATGGGAGTCTTCATATACAGAAAATTACACAGCCTCTACATAAGAAAGGTTAAGGAATCTGGTTTTCACGAGTCCTCAATGCCAAAAATCTACTAGGTGTCTTGGTAAGGGCTAAACAAGAATCAGGATTTCGAAGCAATAATCTGGGGAATGGGAGTCCTAATATACAGGAAACTACATGGGCTCATGCTAAAGAAGAACAACAAATCTGGGTTATACGAGTCCTCAATTCCAAAAATGTTTAGGTGAGGCCTACAAGACTTGGACTTTGACCTACCCATAATTTTCAGAGTTGTTTCTTTTGTGCATATTAGGAATCAGTCATTACAGAATTCCCACAACATTCTGGTCATCTTGATAGTTTAAACGAAAATATGGCACGACAAGTTCATTTAGATTATGGATCCTCTAACGCCAAATTCCAGGACACAAGTAATCATCTCAGGTTTTGTGAATGTAAGCCCTCAGGATTACCTCATACACCAGAAACTTCTGGTAGTTCAACTATTCGGAATTAGGACCTTGGGTTAGGTGTTGCACCATGTTTTGAAGGTATTTTTTGGAGAGCACAAGGGTCTTGGTTTCCAAGTCCATAGGAACGTTCTGGAGTCTTTCTATTTGGAGTCACGTGTCTGGACTTCTAGGGAACGAGGAAACATCTGGTCATTCTTCTGAAACAAAACAGGAATCTCGGACATTGTCCCCAGAGAGCTTCTACTCCTGTTACCAATAAAGAACAAGGAAAATCAGTTTGCATGTGACCAGCAAACTTCTGGGCAGTTGTTAATTTTTCCCTGGCTTAAGGTAGTTTTCATACCTAGGCGTCTACAGGAAATTTCTAAATGTTACTCAGGAATTGGGAGTCCCAGTCCCCACAATTTTCAGAACTAATTCCTGTATACATACCGCAAATCTGTCATTACTGATTCCCATGAACCTGCTGCTCCTCTTCTTAGTTGTAACAGAGAATCTGGCCATCTGCTCGACATTTATACAGGAGGCTGTAACACCAGATTCCACAACTCAAGGAATCATCTCGCCATTTTTCGTGTAATTTCTGACTTCAGGTTTACTTCCCAATCCAGAAAGTACTGCTGAAATTTTAGATTGATATTCGTAACTTGGGATTAGGTGTTCCCAAATATTTAGGACATATTCTAAAAGGGGATTCAGATATCTTGGATTCCGTGACCCTTCTCACCATTTGGGCTTATGAGTATTGGTATGTAAGAGTTTGTACTACCACGTTGCCAGGTAACTTCCGTGAGTCTTACTGAGAACAAAAAGAATCTGAATTTTTGGGGTCGCCAATCCAACAGTTCTACTTGGACACATTATAAAGCCTAATCTGTAATCTGGTATTGTATTTCCACACATTCTTTAGGGCTACAGGCCTCTTGGATGTGACAATTTTGTCATTATAGATTCTCAACAACCTTCTGGTCTTCTTGACTATGTGTACCCACAAGTCCATTGGGTTCCTCGGGACAACAAAGGGTAGATTCCAGGACCCAAGTGTCTTATCACCATATTCTTATGTAACTATCACCTTAAGATGTACCTTGTAATCCTAAAACTTCTGTTTGTCCTTCAATTCCGATAGGGGCCTGGTGTTTTGAGGTTGCCAAATATTTATTATGTACTGTTAAGTGTAACCAGGATTTATAGATTCCACGACCCTAGGTAATTTCTGGGCATCTGCATATTTGTATACAGAGTTTTTGGATCCACATCACGAGGGAAAATCAGGGAAACCTGCTGAGAACGAAAATGAAATCAGGTTCTAGGAGTTCTCATTCGCCAGAATCTACAGGGCCTGTTGATAAGGTATAATCAGCAATCTGAGTTTCAGTTTCCCTACATTTTTCAGAGCTACTAATTCCGTAGGAATCCTTAATCTGTCATTACTGATCCCCAGGAACTTTCTATTCTCTTGATAGTTGTAATCGAGGATCTGGCCCAAATACACCTTTTTTTTTAGTTGGAGTCTCACTCTGTCGCCCAGACTGGAGTGCAGGTGCCACTCCCGGCCACCACAGCCTCGACCTGCTGGGCTCTGGCGATCCTTCTGCCTCAGCCATCTGTGTAACCGGAATTACAGGCATGCGCAACCACGTCCGGCTGATTTTTTGATTTATTGTAGATATGAGGTCTCGCAGCCCCAACGGGTCTCAAACCCGTGGGCTCAGGCAATCCACTCACCTCAGCCTCTGAAAGGCGTGGGTTTACAGGTTGAGCCACCGAGCCCAGCTCCAAATATACTTTTGTGTCTTATGTACATCTAGGAAAACAATCACGAATCAAATGGCATATTAGTACAAAATCCCTCTATTCAGGTAACCTCAAACAACAGAAATTTCTTGTGGTCGGCCTGTTGGGAACTGGGACATTGGGTTTAGGAGATTCCACATTTTGAAGAGGTCTTGTTAAGGGGAATGAGGATTCTTGGATTCCAGTTCCCCAATAACCTAATAGGAGACTTTCTCTTGATATCCAAACAACTGGAATTCTAGGTCAACAGGAAATATCTCAGCGCCTTGCTGAGAATGAAGCAGGAATCTAGGTAATGGGAGTCCTCATATACAGGAAGCTACACGGCCTCTTGCTAATGAAGAATAAGGAATTTTGGTTGCACAAGTCCTCAGTCCAAAAATCCACAGGGTGTCTCAGGTAACCATGAATCAGGTTTTTAATGTAGGAATCTGGGTAGTGGGAGTCCTCAAATACAGGAAACTGGACTGCCTATTTCTAAGAAAGAATAAGGAATCTGGGTTACACATGTCTCAATCCCTAAAAAACTTCATGGCGTCTTGCTAAGGGCTAAACACGAATCAATATTTTTGAAGCATGAATCTGCAGAAAATAAGGTCCTCATATAAAGGCCTGTCTCTATTCCAAAAGAACTACAGGTCCTCTTGCTAAGGGCTAAACAAGAATAAGGGATTCGAAGCAGGGATGTGGGTAATACTCCCCATAACAGGAAACTTCGAGGACTCTTGCTAAGGAAAAATAAGTAATCTGTTTACACGGTTCCTCAATCAGATAATCTACATGACGTGTTGCTAAAGGCTAAACAAGAATCAGGTTTTGAAAACAGGTATCGGGGGAAAGGGAGTCCTCATATACAGGACACTACACGGCCTCCAGTAAAGGAAGTATAAGAAATCTGTGTTACACGAGTCCTCATTCTAAAAAAATTCTCAGCACATCTTGCTACTGGACAAACAAGAATCAGGTCTTCGTACTCCCCTCATGTTTTGGAGCTATTTGGCATGTGGATATTAGGAATCAGTCAATACAGGACTCCAGCAACATTCTGGTCCTCTTGGTAGTTGTAAATGGGTAACTGGTACTATAAGACCATTTGGTTCCTCGGGACAATGAAGACCAGATTCCAGCACATAAAGCATCATTTTGCCATATTTGGATATAACTTTTGGTCTCAAGATGAACCTTGTAATTCTCAAACTTCCATTTGTACTTTTATTTTGAGAGGGGCCGAGGGTTTTGCAGTGGCCAAATGTTTAGTGAGTATTTTTAAAGGTAACCAGAAATCACGGATTCCCCGTCCCTAGGAAACTTGTGGGCATCAGTCTTTTTGTATACAGAGTTTTGGAATACATATCGACAGGGAAAATCATGGCATCTTGCAGAGAACGAAAAGGGAATCCGGGTTCATGGATTTCTCATTCGCCGAAGTATACAGGGCCTCTTGATGAGGTTTAATCAGGAATCTGGGCTTGTAGGTCCGCATATTGTTACGGTGTCTTGTACAAGGGAACCAGTAATCTTGAATTCCAATTGCCCAGGAAACTTCTGGGGGTCTTTCAATTGATATCCAAACGTCTTGAATTCTACATCACCATGAAATATCTCCGTGTCTTGCTGGGAAAGATGCAGGAATCTGGGTAATGGGCGTCTTCATATACAGGAAACTTAATGACTCTTGCGAAGGATGAATAAGGAATCTGGGCAACATGGGTCCTAAATACCGCAAATCTACAGTGAGTCTTGCTAAGGGCTAAACAAGATCAGGGCTTCGAGCACCTCTCGTGTTTTAGAGCTTTTTGGTATGTGCATATTACGAATCAATCATTCCTGGACTCCAGCAACTCTCTGGTACTCTTCATAGTTGTGAACGAGTATCTGGCACTACAAATCTATTTAGATACAGGGAACCTCTGACTCCAGATCGAAGACACAAGTAATTCTCTCAGAATATTTTTAGGTAAGCCCTGACCTCAATGTTACCTCATACACCAGAACCTTCACTGGCTCCGCTGTTCTTTATTAGGACTTTGGGTTTAGGTGTTCCATTTTTTTTGGAGGTATTATTTGGAGGGAACCGATAATCTTAGATTCCAAGTCCCCAGCTATATTCTTGTCATCTTCTATGGGTATATCAGAGTCTGGACCTTCTACACGCTTTACTAAAAAGGAACCAGGAAACTCGGTTTCCATTTAACTTGCAAACATCTGGGCATTTGCTAAATTATCCGTGGCTTAAGACAGTGCTCATACCTAGGAATCGACAAGGACTTTAGTAAATGCTAATCTGGATTCTTGGTGTCCTGGTTCTCATATTATTCAGAGCAACGTCCTATATGCATACCACAAATCAGACATTGCTGATCCCCAGGAAGCAGTTGCACCTCTTGATAGTTGTACCTGAGAATATGTCCTACAGGTCCGCTTGTTTCACAGGGTCCCGTAAGGCCAGATTCCACAATCCATGCAATCATCGGCCATTTGTTAATGTGATCACTGGCTTCAGGTTTACCTCGTAGTCCAGAAACTAATACTGGACATTTGTTTTTGCATTGAGAATGTGGGATTAGGGGTTCCCAAATATTTAGGATGTATTCTTAAGGGGGAACCAGCAGTGTTCTATTCCATGCCCCTGGGAAACTTCTTGGCGTATTTGAATTAGTATGTAAGAGTTTGTACTTCCCCTCACCAGAAAACGCCCAGGCATCTTCCTGATAACAAAAAAATGGAATGTGGATTATGGGTGGCCTCAATCTATTTCTAGAGTGCTGCATTAAGAGGGCTTATCTGGAATCTGGGCTTCTATTCTCCAAATTCTTCGCAGCATGTTGCCACTTAGAAAGGACAGGTGTCATTATAGATTCCCAGCAACCTTCTGGTCCTCTTGATTGTTGTAACCAAGAACCAGTCTGTCCAATTCAGTTGGGTTTCTCTGCACAACTAAAGCCAGATTACAGGACTAAGGCATCATCTCGCCAAATTTGGGTGTAACTGTTGTCTTAAAATGTACCCTATAATCCAAAAACTTCCGTTTGTGTATCTACTTTACATGGCCTTGGGATTTTGAGGTTGCTAAGCATGTAATAAGTATTTTTAAAGGTAACCAGGAATCACGGATTCCACGTCCCTGGGACAAAGTTGGGCATCTGTCTATTTGCAGACAATATTTTGGAATCCAGATCGCCAGGGAATATCAGGGCATCTTGCAGAGAATGAGAAGAGAATGCGGGTTCAGGGGTCCTCAATCATCAAAATCTATATGGTCTCTGGATAAGGTTTAATGAGGAATCTGGGCTTGTAGGTCCTTCCGTTTTTCAGAGCTACTTCCTGCGTGGATACATAAAATCTCTTACTACAGATCCAAGAAGATGACAGTCCTTTTGATAGTTGTTATCGAGGATCTGTGCCTACAATTTCGTTTGTTTCTTATGAACATCTTCGGCCATGATCCAGTTTCCTAGGAATCAACTGGCATTTTGACACAAAATCCCTCGCTTCAGGTTACATCAAAATCAGAAATTTCCTGTGGTCAGGCTGGTGGGAATTGAGATATTGGGTTTAGAATATTCCACATTTTTACGATGTCTTGTTAAGGGGAACCTGGAAACTTGGATTACATTCTTAGGTACTATATGGGAGTCTTTCTATTGATATCCAAACAACTGGAATTCTATGTTCATCAGGAAAAATCTTGGGTATTGCTGAAAATTCAGCAGGAATTTGCATAATGGGAGTCCTCATATATGGGAAACTACATGGCCTCTTACTATGGAAGAATAAGGAATCTGGGTTACAAGAGTCCTCAAATTCCAAAAACCTACGGGGAGTCTTACTAAGGGAGAAAAAACTATAAGGGATTTGAAGCATGAATCTGGAGAATGGGAGTCCTCATATACAGGAAACTTCACAACCTCTTGCTAAGGCCGAACAAGGAATCTGGGGTACATATGTGCTCGATCCTAAAAATCTACAGGGCTTCTTTCTAAGGGCTAAACAAGAATCAGGGTTTCGAAGCAGGACTCTCGGTAATGGGAGTCTTCATATACAGGAAACTACACAGCCTCTACCTAAGAAAGAATAGGAAATCTGACTTTCATGGGTCCTCAATGTCAAAATTCTACTGGGTGTCTTGGTAAGGGCTAAACAAGAATCAGGATTTCGAAGCAAGTATCTGGGGAATGGGAGTCCTCATATACAGGAAACTACATGGGCTCTTGCTAAAGAAGAATAACGAATCTGGGTTATATGACTCCTCAATTCCAAAAATGTTTAGGTAAGGCCTACAATACTCGGACTTTGACGTCCCCATAATTTTCAGAGCTGTTTCCTATGTGCATATTAAGAATCAGTCATTACAGAATTCCCACAACATTCTGGTCATCTTGATAGTTTAAACGAAAATATTGCACTACAAGTCCACTTAGATTATGCATCCTCTAACGCCAAAATCCAGGACACAAGTAATCATCTCGGGTTTTGTGAATGTAAGCCCTGAGTTCAGGATTAGCTCGTACACTAGAAACTTCGTGTAGTTCAGCTATTCGAAATTAGGACCTTGGGTTTAGATATTCCACCATGTTTAGAAGGTATTTTTGGGACGGCACCAGGGTCTTAGTTTCCAAGTCCATAGGAACGTTCTGGAGTCTTTCTATTTGGAGACAAGTGTCTGGACATCTAGGTAACGGGGAAACATCTGGTCATTCTTCTGAGAACGAAACAGGAATCTCGGACACTATGTCCCCAAAGAGTTTCTACTCCTGTTACCAATGTGGAAGAAGGAAACTCAGTTTGCATGTGACCAGCAAACATCTGGGCAGTTGTTAATTTTTCCCTGGCTTAAGGGTAGTTCTCATACCTAGGTGCCTACAGCCAATTGAAATATGCTCAAATGCTACTCAGGAATTTGGAGTCCCAGTGCCACACTTTTCAGAACTAATTCCTGTATACATACCACAAATTTGTCATTACCAATTCTCAGGAAGCTGCTGCTCCTCTTCTTAGTTGTAACAGAGAATCTGGCCATCTGCTCGGCTTTTATGCAGGAGGCTGTAAGGTCAGATTCCAAAACCTAAGGTATCATCGCGCCATTTTTCGTTTAATTTCTGACTTCAGGTTTACCTCCTAATCCAGAAACTACTCCTGGAATTTAGATTGATATTCATAATTTACGATTAGTTGTTCTCATATATTTAGGATGTATTCTTAAAGGGGATCCAGCAGTCTTGGATTCCATGGCCCTTCTGACCATTTGGGCTTATGAGTATTGTTATATAAGAGTTTGTACTTGCACATCGCCAGGTAATGTCCGGGAGTCTTACTGAGAACAAAAAGAATCTGGGTTATTGTGGTCGCCAATCCAACAATTCTACATGGACACATTATAAGGGCTAATCTGTAATCTGGAATTCTATTTCTACACATTCTTTAGGGTTACAAGTCTCTTGGATGTGACAATTTTGTCATTATAGATTCTCAGCAACCTTCTGGTCTTCTTCATAGTTGTAACCAAGAATGTGGTCCTACAAGTCCGTTGGGTTCCTCGGGACAACAAAAGGCAGTCCCAGGACCCAAAGAATCTTATCACAATATTTGTATGTAACTATCGCCTTAAGATGTACCTTGTAATCCTAAAACTTCTGTTTTTACTTATATTCCGATAGGGGCCTGGTATTTGAGGTTGCCAAATTTGTTTACCTACTTTTAAGGGTAACCAGGATTCATGGATTCAACGACCACAGATAATTTCTGGTCATCTGCATATTTGAATACAGAGTTTTTGCATCCACATCACAAGAGAAAATCAGGGCATCTTGCTGAGAACGAAAAGGAAATCCGATTCTAGGAGTTCTCATTCGCCAGAATCTACAGGGAACCTTGATAAGGTTTATTCAACTATCTGGTCCTCAGGATCCCTACATTTTTCAGAGCTATTAGCTCCGTAGATACCCTTAATCTCTCATTACAGATCCCCAGGAACATTCTATTCTCTTGATAGTTGTAATCCAGGATCTGGCCCAAATATACTTTTGTGTCTTATGAACATCTAGCAAGACAATCAGGTACCCCAGGGATCAAATGGCATATTGGTACAAAATCCCTCGATTCAGGTTACTTCAAACTACAGAAATTTATTGTGGTTGGCCTGTTGGGAATTTGGACATTGGGTTTAGGAGATTCCACATTTTGAAGAGGTCTTATTAAGAGGAACCAGGAATCTTGGATTCCAGTTCCCCAAAAATCTTATGTGAGTCTTTCTCCTGATATCCAAAGAACTGCAATACTAGGTCAACAGGAAATATCTCAGTGCCTTGCTGAGAATGAAGCAGGAATCTAGGAAATGGGAGTCCTCATATACAGGAAACTACAAGGCCTCTTGCTAAGGAAGAATAAGGAATTTTGATTGCACGAGTCCTCAGCCCAAAAATCCACAGAGCGCATTACTAAGGCATATCCATGAATCAGGTTTTTCATGTAGGAATCTTTGTAGTGGGAGTCCTCAAATACAGGAGAGTGGACTGCCTATTTCTAAGAAAGAATAAGGAATCTGGGTTACACGTGTACTCAATCCCTAAAAAACTTCAGTGCGTCTTGCTAAGGCCTAAACACGAATCAGCGTTTTTGAAGCATGAATATGCAGAAATAGGGTCCTCATATACAGGTCAATACACGACCTTTTTCTAAGAAAGAATAAGGAATCTGGGTTGCACGTGTTCTCTATCCCTAAAGACTACAGGGCCATTTGCTAAGGCCTAAACAAAAATAAGGGATTCGAAGCAGGAATGTGGGTAATACTCCTCATAACAGGAAACTTCGAGCCCTCTTGCTAAGGAAAAATAAGGAATCTGTTTTACACGGTTCCTCAACCAGATAATCTACATGGCGTCTTGTAAGGGCTAAACAAGGATCAGCGTGTGAAAACAGGAATCTAGGGAAAGGGAGTCCTCATATACAGGACACTACATGGCTTCCAGTGTAAGAAGAATAAGGAACCTGTGTTACACGAGTCTCCAATCTGAAAAAATTCTCAGGGCATCTTGCTACTGGACAAAGAACAATCAGGTCTTCGAGCTCCCCCATGATTTGGAGCTATTTAGCATGTGGATTTTAGTAATCATTCAATTCTGGTCTCCAGCAACATTCTGGTCTTCTTAATAGTTGTAAACGTGTATCTGGTAGTACAAGTCCGTTAGGTTCCTCGGGACAACTAAGACCAGCTTTCAGTACATAAAATATCATCTTGCCATATTTGGATGTAACTCTTGGTCTCAAGATGAACCTTGTAATTCTCAAACTTGCATTTGTCCTTTTATTTTGAGGGACCGAGTTTTTTGCAGTTGCCAAATGTTTAGTAATTATTTTTAAAGGTAACCAGGAATCACGAATTCCCTGTCCCTAGGAAACTTGTGGGTATCTGTCTTCTTGTATACAGAGCTTTGGAATACACATCGACAGGGAAAATCAAGGCATCTTGCGGAGAACGAAAAGGGAATCCGGGTTCTTGGAGTTCTCATTCGCGGAAGTATACAGGGCCTCTTGATGAGGTTTAATCAGGAATCTGGGCTTGTAGGTCCCCATATTGTTAGGGTGTCTTGTACAAGAGAACCAGGAATCTAGGATTCCAATTGCCCAGGATATTTCTGAGGGTCTTTCAATTGATATCCAAACAACTTGAATTCTACATCACCACGAAATATCTCGGTGTCTTGCTGAGAAAGAAGCATGAAGATGGGTAATGGGAGTCCCCATATAAAGGAAATTTCATGACTCTAGTGAAGGATGAATAAGGAATCTGGGCTACATGGGACCTCAATACTGCAAATCTACAGTGAGTCTTGCTAATGGCTATACAAGATCAGGACTTCGAGCACCCCTCCTGTTTTAGATCTATTTGGTACGTGGATATTATGAATCAATCATTCCTGGACTCCAGCAACTCTCTGGTACACTTGATAGTTGTGAAGGAGAATCTGGCACTACAAATCCATTTAGATACTCGGAACCTCTGACTCCAGATCCAGGACACAAGTAATTCTCTCGGATTTTTTTATGTAAGCCCTGACGTCAATGTTATCTCGTACTCCAGAATTTTCAGTGACCCAGCTGTTCGATATTAGGACTTTGGGTTTAGGTGTTCCATTTCTTTAGGAGGTATTATTGGGAAGGAACCAGGAATCTTAGATTCCACATCCCCAGGCATATTCTTGTCATCTTTCTATGGGTATACCAGAGTCTGGACTTCCAGGCCAGCAGGAAACGTCTCGACGTTTTGCTTAGAATGAAATAGGAATCGTGGTCACTGTGTCCCTTGAAAGTTTCTACACGCTTTACTAAAGAGGAGCCAGGAAACTAGGTTTCCATGTAACTTGCAAACATCTGGGCATTTACTAAATTATCAGTTGCTTAAGGCAGTGCTCATACCTAGGAATCGACAGGGACTTTAACAAATGATAATCTGGATTCTCGGTGTCCTGGTTCTCATATTATTCAGAGCAACGTGCTATATGCATACCACAAATCGGGCATTGCCGATCCCCAGGAAGCAGTTGGGTCTCTTGATAGTTGTAACTGAGAATCTGTCCTACAGGTCCGCTTGTTTCACAGGGTCCTGTAAGGCCAGATTCCACAATCCACGCAATCATCTGCCATTTGTTAATATGATCACTGGCTTCAGGTTTACCTCGTAGTCCAGAAACTACTGCTGGACATTCGTTTTCACATTGAGAATGTGGGATTAGGGGTTCCCACATATTTGGGATGTATTCTTAATTGGGAACCAGCAATATTATATTCCAGGTCCCTGGGAAACTTCTTGGCATATTTTATTGTTATGGAAGTGTTTGTACTTCCCCTCAACAGAAAACGTCTGGGCGTCTTTCTGATAATAAAAAAAGGAATGTGGGTTATGGGAGGCCTCAATCCATTTCTACAGGTCTCCTTTATAAGGGCTTATCTGGAATCTGGGCTTCCAGTTCTCCAAACATTTCAGAACACGTTTCCACTTGGAAAGGACAAGTGTCATTATAGATTCCCAGCAACCTTCTGGTTCTCTTGATTGTTGTAACCAAGAATCAGTCCGTGCAATTTAGTTGGGTTTCTCGGCACAACTAAAGCCAGATTACAGGACTGAGGCATCATCATGCCATATTTGTGTGTAACTCTTGTCTTAAGAAGGACCCTGTAATCCAAAAACTTCCGTTTGTGAATCCATTTGATATGGCCTTGGGATTTTGAGGTTGCTAAGCATGTAGTATATATTTTTAAAGGTACAGGAATCACGGATTCCACATCCCTGGGAAATAGATGGGCATCTGTCTATTTTCGTACAGAATTTTGGAATCCAGATCGCCAGGGAAAATCAGGGCATCTTGCTGAGAATGTGGGTTCAGGGGTCCTCAATCGTCAAAAAAAATATGGCCTCTTTAAAGGTTTAATGAGGAATCTGGGCTTGTAGGTACTTCCATTTTTCAGAGCAACTTGCTGTGTGGATACCTAAAATCTCATATTCCAGTTACCCAGGAATCAACTGGCATTTTGCGACAAAATCCTTCGCTTCAGGTTACCTCATAATACCGAAATTTCTTGTGGTCAGGCTGGCGGAAATTGAGATATTGGGTTTGAAATATTCCACATTTATACAATGTCTTCTTAAGGGAAACCTAGAAACTTGGATTACAGTTCTTAGGTACTGCATGCAGTCTTTTTATTGATATCCAAACAACTACAATTGTATGTTCATCAGGAAATATCTCGGGTATTTCTGAGAATTAACCAGGAATTTGCAAAATGAGAGTCCTCATATATGGGAAATTACATGGCCTCTTACTATGGAAGAATAAGGAATCTGGGTTATATGAGTTCTCAAATCCTCATAACCTACAGGGAGTCTTACTAAGGGAGAAAAAGTATCAGGGATTTGAAGCACGATTCTGGTAATGGGAGTCCTCATATACAGGAAACTTCACAACCTCTTGATAGGGACGAACAAGGAATCTGGGTGACACATGACCTCAATCCGAAAAATCTACAGGGCGTCTTTCTAAGGGCTAAACAAAAATCGGGGTTTCGAAGAAGGAATCTCTGTAATGGGAGTCTTCATATACTGGAAACTGCACCACCTCTACCTATGAAAGGATAAAGAATCTGATTTTCATGAGTCCTCAATGCTAAAAATCTACTGGGTGTCTTGCTAATGGCTAAACAAGAATCAGGATTTCCAAGCAAGATTCTGGTGAATCTGGATCCTCATATACAGGAAACAGCACGGGCCCTTGCTAAGAAAAAAAAATGAAACCGGGTTGCAAGAGTCACCAATTCCAAAAATGTTCAGGGCGTCTTGTTAAGGTCTACAAGTCTTGGACTTCAACGTCCCCATATTTTTCAGAACTGTTTCTTATGTACATAAAGGAATCACTCATTCCAGAAGTCCCACAACATTCTAGTCCTCTCGATAGTTTAAACAAAAATATGGCACTACAAGTCCATTTAGATTCTGGATCCTCTAACGCCAAATTCCAGGACACAAGTAATCATCTCGGGTGTTTTGAATGAAAGCCCTGAGTTCAGGGTTACCTCGTATTCCAGAAATTTCTGGTAGTTCAGCTATTCGGAATTAGAACCTTGGGTTTAGCTGTTGCACCATGTTTAGAAGGTATTTTTGGGAGGGCACCAGGGTCTTGGTTTACAAGTCCATAGAAGCATTCTGGAGTCTTTCTATTAGGAGCCACGTGTCTGGACTTCTAGGGAACGTGGAAACATCTGGTTGTTCTTCTGAGAACGAAACAGGAACCTCGGACACTATGTCCCCAGAACGTTTCTACTCATGTTACCTATGTGGAACAAGGAAAATCAGTTTACATGTGACCAGCAAACTTCTGGGCAGTTGTTAATTTTTCCCTGGCTTACGGTAGTTCTCATACCTACAAGATTACAGGAGTTTTCTAAGTATTCATCAGGAATTTGGAGTCCCAGTCCCCACACTTTTCAGAACTAATTCCTGTATACGTACCACAAATCTGTCATTGTCGATTTCCATGAACCTGCTGCTCCTCTTCTTAGTTGTAACAGAGAATCTGGCCATCTGAGCACCTTTTTTTTTGCAGGAAGTTGTAAAGCCAGATTACACAACCCAAAAACATGTCGCCATTTATCGTGTAATTTCTGACTTCAGGTTTACCTCCTAATCCAGAATCTACTACTGGAACTTTAGATTAATATTCATAACTTGGGATTAGGAGTTCCCATATATTTAGGATGTATTCTTGAAGGTGATCCAGCAATCTTGGATTCCAGGCCCCGTCTGACGATTGGGCTTATGAGTATTGGTATATAAGAGTGTGTACATCCATGTCGCCGGGTAAGGTGCAGGAGTTTCACTGAGAACAAAAACAATCTGTGCTACAGGGATCGCCAATGCAAGATTTCTACATGAACACATTATAAAGGCTAATCTGGAATCTGGAACTATATTTCCACAAATTCTTTAGGGCCACAGCCCTATGGATATGACAGTATTGTCATTATAGATTCTCAGCAACCTTCTGGTATTCTTGATAGTTGTAACTGAGAATGTGGACACTCATGTCCGTTGGGTTCCTCATGACAACAAACAGCAGATTCCAGGAACCAAAGAACCTTTTCGCCATATTTGTATGTAACTATTGCCATAAGATGTACCTTGTAATCCTAAAACTTCTGTTTGTCCTTCTACTCCGATAGGGGCCTGGTGTTTTGAGGTTGCCAAATATTTATTACTTTCTTTTAAGTGTAACCAGGATTCATGGATTCCACAACCCTAGGTAATTTCTGGGCATCTGCATATTTGTATACAAAGTTTTTTGATCCACATCAAGAGGGAAAACCAGAGCATCTGGCTGAGAACAAAAATGAAATCCGGTTCTAGGAGTTCTCATTCGCCAAAACATACAGGGCTTCTTGATAACGTTTAATCAGCAATCTGGGCTTCAGAGTCCCTACATTTTTCAGAGCTACTAGCTCCGTAGATACCCTTAATCTGTCATAACAGATCCCCAGGAATATTCTATTCTCTTTATACTTGTAATCGAGGATCTTCCCAAATATCCTTTTGTGTCTCATGAACATCTAGGACCATAATCAGGTACCCCAGGAATCAAATGGCATATTGGAACAAAATCTCTCGATTCAGGTTACCTCAGACTACAGAAATTTCTTGATGTCGGGAAGGTGGGAATTGGGACATGAGTTTAGAAGATTCCAACTTTTGGCAATGTCTTGTTAAGGGGAACCAGTAATTTTGGATTTCAGTTCCCCAATAACCTTTTGGGAGTCTTTCTCTTGATATCCAAACAACTGGAATTCTAGGTCAGCAGGAATTACCTCAACGCCTTGCTGAGAATGAAGCAGGAATCTGGGTAAGGGGAGTCCTCATATACAGGAAACTACATGGCCTCTTGCTAAAAAAGAATAAGGAATTTTGGTTTCACGAGTCCTCAGCACAAAAATCCACAGGGCGTCTTACTATGAGGTAACCATGAAACCGGTTTTTAATGTAGGAGTCTGGGTAGTGTGAGTCCTCAAATACAGGAAACTAGACTGCCTATTGCTAAGAAAGAATATGGAATCTGGGTTACACGTGTTCTCTATCCCAAAAAAAATACAGGGCCTCTTGCTAAGGGCTAAACAAGAATGAGGGATTAGAAGCAGGAATGTGGGTAATACTCCTCATAAAAGGAAAATTCGAGGGCTCTTACTCAGGAAAAATAAGGAATCTTTTTTACACGGTTCCACAATCACAAAATCTACATGGAGTCTTGCTAAGGGCTAAACAAGAATCAGGGTTTCAAAACTACAATCTGGGGAAAGGGAGTCCTCATATACAGGACACTACATGGCCTCTAGTGAAGGAAGAATACAGAATCTGTGTTACATGAGTCCTCAATCCAAAAAAAATTCTCAGGACGTCTTGCTACTGGACAAACAAGAATCAGGACTTCGAACTCCCCTCATGTTTTGGAGCTATTTAGCATGTGGATACCAGCAATCAGTCAATTCAGGACTCCAGCAACTTTCTGGTCCTCTTGATAGTTCTAAAAGGGTATCTGGCACTACAAGACCGTTAGGTTCCTCGGGACAACTAAGGGCAGATTCAAGCACAAAAGGGATCATCTCGCCATATTTCGATGTAACTCTTGGTCTCAAGATGAACCTTGTAATTCTCAAACTTCCATTTGTCCTTTTATTTTGAGAGGGGCCGAGGGTTTTGCAGTTGCCAAATGTTTAGTAAGTATTTTTAAAGGTAACCAGGAATCACGGATTCCCCGTCCCTAGGAAACTTGTGGGCATCTGTCTTTTTGTATACAGAGTTTTGGAATACACATCGACAGGGAAAATCAAGGCATCTTGCAGAGAACGAAAAGAGAATCTGGGTTCTTCGAGTTCTCATTCGCCGAAGTCGACAGGGCCTCTAGATGAGGTTTCATCAGGAATCTGGGCTTCTAGATCCCCATATTGTTAGGGTGTCTTGAACAATGGAACCAGGAATTTTGGATTCCATTTGCCCAAGAAACTTTAGAGGGTATTTCAATTGATATCCAAACAACTTGAATTCTACATCACCACAAAATATCTCAGTGTCTTGCTGAGAATAAAGCAGGAATCTGGGTAATGGGAGTCCTCATATAGAAGAAACTTCATGACTCTTGTGAAGGATGAATAAGGAATCTGGGCTACATGGGTCCTAAATACTGCAAATCTACAGTGCGTCTTGCTAAGGGATAAACAAGATCAGGGCTTCGAGCACCGCACTTGTTTTATAGCTATTTGTTATGAGGATAATACAAATCTATCATTCCTGGACTCTAGCAACACTCTGGTACTCTTGATAGTTGTGAATGAGAATCTGGCACTAAAAGTCCATTTCGATACTCGGAACCTCTGATTCCATATCCAGGAAACCAGTAATTCTCTCTGATTTTTTTTATGTGAGCCCTGATCTCAGTGATACCTCATACTCCAGAAACTTCAGTGGCTCCGCTGTTTGTTTTTAGGACTTTGGGATTAGGTGTTCAATTTTTTTAGGAGGTATTATTGGTAGGCAACCAGGAATCTTACATTCCACATCCCCAGGCATATTCTTGTCATCTTTCTATGGGTATACAAGAGTCTGGACTTCCAGGCCAACAAGAAACATCTCATCGTTTTGCTTAGAATGAAATAGTAATCTGGTTCACGGTATCCCTTGAAAGTTTCTCCACGCTTTACTTAAGAGGAACCAGTAAACCCAGTTTCCATGTAAGTTATAAACATGTGGGCATTTGCCAAATTATCCGTGGCTTAAGGCTGTGCTCATACCTAGGAATCAACAGGGACTTTAGCAAATGCTAATCTGAATTCTGTGAGTCCTGGTTTTCATATTATTCAGAGCAACGTCCTATATGCATACCACAATTGGGCATTGCTGATCCCCAGGAAGCAGTTGCGCCTCTTGATAATTGTAACTGAGAATATGGCCTACTGATCCGCTTGTTTCACAGGGTCCTGTAGGTCAGATTCAACAATCCACGCAATCATCCGCCATTTGTTAATGTGATCACTGTCTTCAGTTTACCTCGTAGTCCAGAAACTACTGCTGTACATTCGTTTTCACTTTGAGAATGTGGGATTAGAGGTTCCCACATACTTAGGATGTATTCTTAAGGGGGAAGCAGCAATCTTCGATTCCAGGTTTCTGGGAAACTTCTTGGCATGTATATATTGGTAAGTAAGAATTTGTACATCCACATCAACAGAAATCGTCTGGGCGTCTTCCTGATAATATAAAAAGGAATGTTGGATATGGGAGGCCTCAATCCATTTCTATAGGGATCCGTTGTAAGTGCTTATCTGGAATCTGAGCTTCTAGTTCTCCAAATTCTTCAGAGCTCGTTGCCACTTGGAAAGAGCAAGTATCATTATAGATTCCCAGCAACCTTCTGGTCCTCTTGATTGTTATAACCAAGAACCAGTCCGTGCAATTCAGTTGGGTTTCTCTGCACAACTAAAGCCAGATTACAGGACTAAAGCCTCATCTCACCATATTTGTGTGTAATTCTTATCTTAAGATGTACCCTGTAATCCTAAAACTTCCTTTGGGAATCTATTTATTATGGCCTGGGGGTTTTGAGGTTGCTAAGCATGTAGTACATATTTTTAAAGGTAACCAGGAATCACGGATTCCACATCCCAGGGAAACAGCTGTGCATCTGTCTATTTGCATACAGAATTTTTGAATCCAGATCGCCAGAGAATATCAAGGCGTATTGATGAGAACCAGAGGAGAATGCGTGTTCAGGGTTCCTCAATTGTCAAAATCTATATGGCCTCTTGATAAGGTTTAATGAGGAATCTGGGTTTGTAGGTCCTTCCATTTTTCAGAGCTACTTGCTGCAGGGACACCTAAAATCTCTTATTACAGATCCAAGAAGATTCCGGTCCTTTTGATAGTTGTAATCAAGGATTTGGAACTACGGTGTCATTTGTTTCTTATGAACATCTTCGGCCATAATCCGGTTCCCCAGGAAGCAACTGGCATTTTGCGACAAAATCCCTAGCTTCAGGTTACCTCAACATACAGAAATTACCTGTGTTCAGGCTGGTGGGAATTGGGATATTGGGTTTAGAATATTCCTCATTTTTATGATGTCTTGTTAGGGGAACCTGGAAACTTGGATTACAGTTCCCAGGAAGTATATGGGAGTCTTTCTATTGATATCCAAACAACTGGAATTCTATGTTCATCAGGAAATATCTCGGGTCTTGCTGAGAATTAAGCAGGAATTTGCGTAATGGGAGTCCTCATATGCAGGAAACTACATGGCCTCTTACTACGAAAGAAAAAGGAATCTGGGTTACACGAGTCCTCAAATCCCAAAAACCTAAAGGAAGTCTTACTAAGGAGAAAAACGTATCAGGGATTTGAAGCACGAATCTGTAAATGGGAGTCCTCATATACAGGAAACTGCACGGGCTCTTGCTAAGGAAGAATAACGAATCTGGGTTACAGGATTCCTCAATTCCAAAAATTTTCAGGGCATCTTGTCAAGGCCTACAAGACCCTTACTTCGACGTCCCCATATTTTTCAGAGCTGTTTCCTATGTGCATATTAGAAATCACTCATTCCATAAGTCTTGTAATATTCTGGTCCTCTCAATTGTTTAAACGAAAATATGGCACTACAAGTCCATTTAGATTCTGGATCCTCTGACACCAAATTTCAGGACACAAGTAATGATCTCGGGTTTTTAAATATAAGCCCTGGGTTCAGAGTTAACTCGTACTCCAGAAACTTCTGGTAGTTCAGCAATTCGAAATTAGGCCTTGGGTGTAGATGTTTCACCATGTTTGGAAAGTATTTTTGTGAGGGCACCAGCGTCTTGGTTTTCAAGTCCTTAGGAGCATTCTGAAGTCTTTCTATTAGGAGCCACTTGTATGGACTTCTAGGGAATAGTGAAACATCTGGTCGTTCTTCTGGGAATGAAACAGGAACCTCGGGCACTATATCCCCAGAAAGCTTCTACTCATGTTACCAATGAGGAACAAGGAACTTCAGTTTCATGTGGCCAGGAAACTTCTGGGCAGTTGTTAATTTTTCCCTGGCTTAAGTTAGTTCTCCTACCTAGAAGCCTACAGGATTTTTCTAAATGCTAATCAGGAATTTGGAGTCCCAGTACCCACACTTTTCAGAACTAATTACTGTATACGTACCACAAATCTGTCATTACCGATTCCCAGTAACCTGCTGCTCCTCTTCTTACTTGTAACATAGAATTTGGCCATCTGCTCGACTTTTTTTACAGGAGGATGTAAGGCCAGATTCCACAGCCCAAGGAATCATCTCGCCATTTTTCGTGTAATTTCTGACTTCAGGTTTACCTCCTAATCCAGAAACCACTGCTGGTATTTTAGATTGATATTCGTAACTTTCGATTAGGTGTTCCCAAATATTTGGGATGTATTCTTAAAGGGGATCCAGCAATCTTGGATTCCAGGGCCCTTCTGATGTTTTTGACTTATGAGTATTGGTATATAAGAGTTTGTACATCCACATCGCCAGGTAAGGTGCGGGAGTTTTACTGAGAACAAAAACAATCTGTGTTACAGGGGTCACCGTCCAAGAATTCTACATGGATAAATTATAAGGGCTAATCTGGAACCTGAAATTCTATTTCCACATATTCTTTAGGGCTATGGGCCTCTTGGATATGACAATTTTTTCATTATAAAATCTCAGCAACCTTCTGGTCTTCTTGATAGTTGTAACTGAGGATGTGGACACTCAAGTGCGTTGGGTTCCATGGGACAACAAAGGGCAGATTACAGGACCCAAAGAATCTTATCACCATATTTGTATGCAACTATTGCCATAAGATGTACCTGGTAATCCTAAAACTTCTGGTGGTCCTTCTACTCCGATAGAGGCCTGGTGTTTTGAGGTTGCCAAATATCTATTATGTACTTTTAAGGGTAACCAGAATTCATGGATTCCATGACCCTAGGCAATTTCTGGGCATCTGTCTCTTTGTATACAGAGTTTTTGGATCCACATCATGAGGAAAAATCAGGGTATTTTGCTGAGAACGAAAAGGAAATCCGGTTCTAGGAGTTCTGATTCGCCAGAATCTACAGGGCCTCTTGATAAGGTTTAATCTACAATCAGACTTCAGGTTCCCTACATTTTTCATAGTTACTAGCTCCGTAAATACCCTTAATCTGCCATTACAGATCCCCAGTAACATACTATTCTGTTAACAGTTGTAATCAAGGATCTGGCCCAAATATACTTTTGTGTCTTATAAACATCTAGGACCATAATCAGGTACCCCAGGAATCAAATGACAAATTGGTACCAAATACTTTGATTCAGGTTACATCAAGTTACAGAAATTTCTTGTGGTCGGGCTGGTGGAAATTGGGACATTGGGTTTAGGAGATTCCACATTTTGGGGAGTTCTTGTTAAGTGGAACCAGGAATCTTGGATTCCAGTTCTCCAATAAATTTACGGGAGTCTTTCTCTTGATAGCCAAACAACGGAATTCTAGGTCACCTTGAAATATCTCAGTGCCTTGCTAAGAATGAAGCAGGAATCTGGGTAATGGGAGTCCTCATATGCAGGAAACTACACGGCCTCTTGCTACGGAAGAATAAGGAATTTTGGTTGAACGAGTTCTCAGCCCAAAAATCCACAGGGCGTCTTACTAAGAGGTAACCATGATTCGGGACTTTAATGTAAATATCTGGGTAGTGGGAGTCATCAAATACAGGAAACTGGACTGCCTATTGCTAAGAAAGAATAAGGATTTGGGTTACACGTGTCCTCAGTCCCTAAAAAACTTCAGGGCGTCTTGATAAGGGGTAAACATGAATCAGGGTTTTTGAAGCATGAATCTGCGAAAATGGGGTCCTCATATACAGGCAAATACACGGCCTTTTGCTAAGAAAGAATAAGGAATCTGGGTTACACGTGTTCTCTACCCCAAAAGAACTACAAGGCCTCTTGCTAAGGGCTAAACAAGAATAAGGGATTCGATGCTGGAATGTGGGTAATACTCCTCATAACAGGAAATTTCGAGGCCTCTTCCTAAGGAAAAATAAGGAATCTGTTTTACGCGGTTCCTCAATCACAAAATCTTCATGGCGTCTTGCTAAGGGCTAAACAAGACTCAGGGTTACAAAACAGGAATCTGGAGAAGGGGAGTACACATATAGAGTACACTACATGGCCTCCAGTGAAAGAAGAATAAGGAATATGTGTTACACAAGTCCTCAATCCGAAAAAATTCTCAGGACGTCTTACTACTAGAAAAACAAGAATCAGAGCTTCGATATCCCCTCATATTTTGGAGTTATTTAGCATGTGGATATTAGGAATCATTCAATTCAGGATTCCAGCAACATTCTCGTCCTCTTGGTAGTTTTAAACGGGTATCTCGCACTGCAAGTCCGTTAGGTTCCTCGGGACAACTAAGGCCACATTCCAGCACAAAAATTATCATCTCGCCAAATTTGCATGTAACTCTTTGTCTCAGGATGAACTTTGTAATTCTCAAACTTCCATTTGTACTTTTATTTTGAGAGGGACCGAGGGTTTTGCAGTTGCCAAATGTTTAGTGAATATTTTGAAAGGTAACCAGGAATCACTGATTCCCCGACCCTAGGAAACTTGTGGGCATCTGTCTTTTTGTACACAGAGTTTTGGAATATACATCGACAGGGAAAATCAAGTCATCTTGCTGAGAAAGAAAAGGGAATCCGGGTTCCTGAGTTCTCATTCGCTGAAGTCTACAGGGCCACTTGATGAGGTTTAATCAGGAATCTGGACGTTTAGGTCCCCATATTGTCAGTGTGTCTTGTACAAGGGAAACAGGAAACTCGGATTCCAATTGTCCAGGAAACTTCTGGGGGTCTTTCAATTGATATCCAAACAACTAGAAATCTACATCACCACGACATATCTCGGTGTCTTGCTAAGAATGAATAAGGAATCTTGGTAATGGGAGTCCTCATATACAGGAAATTTCATGACTCTTGCGAAGGATGAACAAGGAATCTGGGCTACATGAATACTCAATACCGAAAATGTACAGCGCGTCTTGCTAAGGGCTAAAAAAGATCAGGGCTTCGAGCACCCCTCATGTTTTAGAACTATTTGTTATGTGGATACTATGAAAGAATCATTCCGGGACTCCAGCAACACTCTGGTACTCTTGATAGTTGTGAAGGAGAATCTGGCAAAACAAGTCTATTTAGATACTCGGAACCTCTGATTCCAGTTACAGTACACTGGAAATTCTCTCGAAGTTTTTGTATGTAAGCCGTGACCTCAGTGTTACCTCGTACTCCAGAAACTTCAGTGGCTCCGCTGTTCGTTATTATGACTTTGGGTTTAGGTGTTAATTTTTTAAGGAGGTATATTGGAAGAGAACCCGGAATCTTAGATTCCACATCCCCAGGTATATTCTTGTCATCTTTCTATGGATACACAAGAGTCTGGACTTTCAGGCCAACAGGAAACATCTCGTCGTTTTGCTTAAAATGAAATAGGAATCTGGGTCGCTGTGTCCCTTGAAAGTTTCCACAGGTTTTACCTAAGAGGAACCAGGAAACTCTGTTCCATGTAACTTGCAAACATCTGGGCATTTGCTAAATTAGCCGTGGCTTAAGACAGTACTCATACCTAGGAATCGACAGGGACTTTAGCAAATGCTAATCTGGAATCTGGGAGTCCTGGTTCTCATATTATTCAGAGCAAAGTCCAATATGCATACCACAAATTGGGCATTGCCGTTCTCCATGAACGTGTTGCACCTCTTGATAGTTGTAACTGAGAATCTGGCTTACTGCTCCGTTTGTTTCACAGGGTCCTGTAAGGCCAGATTCCACAATCCACGCAACCATCTGCCATTTATTAATGTGATCACTGGCTTCAGGTTTACTTCATAGTCCAGAAACTACTGCTGGACATACATTGTCTCATTGAGAATGTGGGATTAGGGTTTGCCACATATTTAGGATATATTCTTAAGAAGGAACCAGCATTCTTTGATTCCAGATCCCTGGAAAATTCCTCTGCATATGTGTATGGCTATGGAAGAATATGTACATCTACGTCACCAGAAAATTTCCTGGTGTCTTCCTGAAAATAAAAAAGGAATGTGGGTTAAGGGAGGCCTCAATCCATTTCTACAGGGCTCCGTTATAAGCGCTTTTCTGGAATATGGGCTTCTAGTTCTCCAATTTCTTCAGAGCATGTTGCTACTTGGAAAGAACAAGTGTGATTATAGATTCCCAGCAACTTTCTGGTCCTCTTCATTGTTGTAACCAAGAACCAGTCCATGCAATTCAGTTGTATTTCTTGGCACAACTAAAGCCAGATTACAGGACTAAGGCATCATCTCGCTATATTTGTGTGTAACTCTTGTCTTAAGATGTACTATGTAATCCTAAAACTTCCGTTTGTGAATCTATTTGATATGGTCTGGGGGGTTGGGGTTGCTAAGCATGTAGTACATATTTTTAAAGGTAAGCAGAAATCACGGATTCCACGTCCCTGGGAAACAGCTGGTCATCTGTCTGTTTGAATACAGAATTTTGGAATCCAGATCGCCAGGGAATATCAGGCTCTGGCTAAGAACGAGAAGAGAATGTGGGATCAGGTGTATTCAATCGTCAAAATCTATATGGCCTCTTGATAATATTTAATGAGGAATCTGCGCTTGTAAGTCCTTCCATTTTTCAGAGCTACTTACTACGTGGATACCTAAAATCTCTTATTACACATCCAAGTGATTCTGGTCCTTTCAATAGTTGTAATTGAGTATCTGAACCTACAATTTCGTTTCTTTGTTATCCACATCTTCGGCCATAATCCAGTTCCCCAGGTATCAACTGGCATTTTGCTACCAAATTTCTTGCTTCAGGTTACTTCAAAATACTGAAATTTCCTGTGGTCTGGTTGTTGGACATTGGGATATTGGGTCTAGAATATTACACATTTTTACAATGTCTTGTTTAGGGGAACCTGGAAGCTTGGATTACAGTTCCCAGGTACTATATGGGAGTCTTTCTATTGATATCCAAACAACTGCAATTTTATATTCATCAGGAAATATCTCGGGTATTGCTGAAAATTAAGCAGGAATTTGCAAAATGGGAATCCTCATATACGGGAAACAACATGGTCTCATACTATGGAAGAATAAGGAATCTGGGTTACACGAGTCATCAAATCCCAAAAACCTACAGGGAGTCTTACTAAGGGAGAAAAAAGTATCAGGGATTTGAAGTACGTAGCTGGGGAATGGGAGTCCTCATATACAGGAAACTTCACAACCACTTGCTAAGGACGATCAAGGAATCTGGGTGACAAATATCCTCGAACTGAAAAATATGCAGGGCGTCTTTCTTAGGTCTAAACATGGATCAGAGTTTCGAAGCAGAAATTTTGTTAATGGGAGTCTTCATATACTGGAAACTACACAGCCTCTACTTAAGAAAGGATAAGGAATCTGATTTTCAAGAGTCCTCACTGCCAAAAATCCACTGGGTGACTTGCTAAGGGCTAAACAAGAATCAGGGTTTCGAAGAAAGTATTGGGGGAATGGGGGTCCTCATATACAGGAAACTACACGGGCTCTTGGTAAGGAAAATTAACGAATCTGGGTTATACAAGTCCTCAATTCCAAAAATGTTCAGGGCGCCTTGGTAAGGCCAACAAGGCTCGGACATTGACATCTACATATTTTTCAGAGCTGTATCCTATGAGCATATTAGGAATCACTCACTCCAGAATTCCAGCAACATTCTGGTCCTCTCGATAGTTTAAACGAAAATATGGCACTATAGGTCCATTTAGATTCTGGATCCTCTAACACTAAATTCCAGGACACAAGTAATCATCTCAGGTGTTTTGAATGTAAGCCCTGATTTCAGTATTACCTTGTACTCCTTAAACTTCTGGTAGTACAGCTATACGGAATGAGGACCTTGGGTTTAGAAGTTGCACAATGTTTAGAAGGTATATTTGGGAGGGCTCCTGGGTCTTGGTTTACAAGTACATAGGAGAATTCTGGAGTCTTTCTGTTGGGATCCACGTGTCTGGACTTCTAGTTTACGGGGAAATATCTGGTCGTTCTTATGAGAATGAAACAGGACACTCTGTCCCCAGAAAGTTTCTACTCATGTTACTAATGTAGAACAAGAAAAATCAGTGTGCATGTGATCAGCAAACTTCTGGGCAGTTGTCAATTTTTCCCTGGCTTGAGGTAGTTATCATACCTAGAAGCCTACAGGAATTTTCTAAATGCAAATCAGGAATTAAGAGTCTCAGAACCCACACTTTTCAGATCTAATTCCTATATATGTACCACAAATCTGTCATTGTAGATTCCCAGGAACCTGCTGCTCCTCTTCTTAATTGTAACAGAGAATCTGGCCATCTGCTCGACTTTTTTTTTAGGAGGCTGTAAGGAAATATTCCACAACCCAAAGAATCATGTCGCTATTTTTCGTGTAATTTCTGACTTCAGGTTTACCTCCTAATCCAGAACGTACTACTAGAATTTTAGATTGATATTCCTATCTTGAGTTTAAGTGTTCCCAAATATGTTGGATGTATTCTTAAAGGTGATACAGCAATCTTGGGTTCAGGGCCCTTCTGACCTTTTGGTCTTATGATTATTGGTATATAAGAATTTGTACTTCTATATCACCAGGTAACTCCAGGTAGTCTTACCGAGAACAAAAAGAATCTGGGTTATGGGACATCAATCCAAGAATTCTACTTGGACACCTTATAATGGCTAATCTGAAATCTGGGATTCTTTATCCACACATTCTTTAGAGCTACAGGCCTCTTGGATATGACAATTGTTTCATTACAGATTCTCAGTAACCTTCTGGTCTTCTTGATAGTTGTAACCGAGAATGTGAACCCTCAAGTCCATTGGGTTCCTCGGGACAACAAAGGGCAGATTCAAGGAACCAAAGAATCTTATCACCATATTTGAATGTAACTATTGCCTTAAGATGTACCTTGTAATCTTAAAACTTCTGTTTGTCCTTCTAGTCCGATAGGAGCCTGGTGTTTTGAGGTTGCCAAATATATACTATGTACTTTTAAGGGTAACCAGGATTCATGGATTCCACCACCCTAGGTAATTTCTGGGCATCTGCCTATTTGTATACAGAGTTTTTGAATCCACATCACGAGGGAAAATCAGGGCATTTTGATGAGAAAGAAAAGGAAATCCGCTTCTAGGAGTTCTCATTTGCCAGAATCCACAGCACCTCTTGATAAGGTTTAATCAGCAATCTGGGCTTCAGGGTCCCTACATTTTTAAGAGCTACTAGCTCCAGAGATACCCTTAATTGGTTATTAGAGATCCCCAGGAACATTCTAATATCTTGATAGTTGCAATCAAGGATCTGTCCCAAATATCCTTTTATGTCTTATGAACATCTAGGGCTATAATCAGATATCCCAGGAATCAAATGGCATATTGGTACAAAACCCACGATTCAGGTAACCTCAAACTACAGAAGTTTCTTGTGGTCGGGCTGGTGGGAATTGGGACATGGGTTTAGGAGAGTCCACATTTTAGGGAAATCTTGTTAATGAGAACCAGGAATCTTGGATTCCAGTTCCCCAATAACTTTATGGGAGTCTTTCTCTTGATATCCAAACAATTGGAATTCTAAGTCACCAGAAAATATCTCAGTGCATTGCAGAGAATGTAGCAGGAATCTGGGAAATGGGAGTCCTCATATACACGGCCACTTGCTAAGAAAGAATAAGGAACTTTGGTTGCACGAGTCCTCAGCCCAAAAATCCACAGGGCGTCTTACTAAGAGGCAACCATGAATCAGGTTTTTAATGTAGGAATCTGGGTAGTGGGAGTCCTCAAATACAGGAAACTAGACGGCCAATTGCCAAGAAAGAATAAGGAATCTGAGTTAAACGTTTCCTCAACCCCTAAAAAACTTCAGGGCGTCTTGCTAAGGGCTAAACACGAATCAGGGTTTTTGAATCATTAATATGTGGAAATGGGGTCCTCATATACAGGCAAATACACGGCCTTTTGCTAAGAAAGAATAAAGATTCTGGGTGACAAGTGTTCTCTATCCCAAAAGAACTATAGGGCCTCTTGCTAAGGGCTAAAAAGAATAAGGGATTCGAAGCAGGAATGTGAGTAATACTCCTCATAACAGGAAACTTCGAGGCTTCTTCCTAAGGAAAAAGAAGGAATCTGTTTCACGAGATTCCTCAATCACAAAATCTATAACATTATGTGAGCCTTTCTATTGATATCCAAACAACTGGAATTCTATGTTTATCAGGAAATATCTCGGGAAAAGCTGAGAATTAAGCAGGAATTTGCGAAATAGTAGTCCTTATATACGGGAAACTACAGGGCCTCTTATTAAGGAAGAATAAGGAATTTGGGTCACACGAGTCCTCAAATCCCAAAAACCTAAAGGGTGTCTTACTGAGTGAGAAAGAAGTATCAGGGATTTGAAGCATGAATCTGGGGAACGGGAGTCCTCATATACAGGAAACTTCATAACCTCTTGCTAAGGACGAGCAAGGAATCTGGGTGACACACGTCCTCGATCCGAAAAATCTACAGGGCGTCTTTCTAAGGGCTAAACAAGAGTCAGAGTTTCGAAGGAGGAATCTCGGTAATGGGAGTCTTCATATAAAGGAAACTACACAGCATCTACCTAAGAAAGGATAAGGAATCTGGTTTTCACGAGTCCTCAAGGCCAAAAATCTTCTGGGCGTCTTGCTAAGGGTTAAACAAGAATCAGGATTTCAAAGCAAGAATCTGGGAATGGGAGTCCTCATATACAGAAAACTACACGGGCTCTTGCTAAGGAAGAATAACGAATCTGGTTTACATGAGTCCTCATTTCCAAAAATGTTCAGGGCGGCTTGGTAAGGACTACAAGACTCGGACTCAATTCCAAAAATGTTTCGGTAAGGCCTACAAGACTCGGATTCGACGTCCCCATAATTTTCAGAACTGTTTCCTATGTGCATATTAGGAATCAGTCATTACAGAATTCCCACAACATTCTGGGCATCTCGATAGTTTCAATGAAAATATGGCACTACAAGTCCATTTAGATTATGGATCCTCTAAGGCCAAATTCCAGGACACAAGTAATCATCTCGGGTTTTTTGAATGTAAGCCCTGAGTTCAGGGTTACCTCATAATCCAGAAACTTCTGATAGTTCAGCTATTTGGAATTAAGACCCTGGGTTTAGATGATGAATCATGTTTAGAAGGTATATTTGGAAGGGCACCAGGGTCATGGTTTACAAGTACATAGGAGCGTTCTGGAGTTTTCTATTGGGAGCCAAGTGTCTGGACTTCTAGGGAACGGGGAAACATCTGGTCGTTCTTCCGAGAACGAAACAAGAATCATGGACACTATGTCTCCAGAAAGCTTCTACTCATGTTACCAACGTGGAACAAGGAAAATCAGTTTGCATGTGACCAGCAAACTTCTGGGCAGTTGTAAGTTTTTCCCTGGCTTAAAGTAGTTCTTATACCTAGAAGCCTACAGGAATTTTCTAAATGTTAATCAGGAATTTGGAGTCCAGTCCCCAAACTTTTCAAAACTAATTCCTGTATACGTCCCACAAATCTGTCATTACCGATTACCAGGAACCTGCTGCTCCTCTTCTTAGTTGTAACAGAGAATCTGGCCATCTGCTCGGCTTTTTTTGCTGGAGACTGTAAGGCCAGATTCCACAAACCAAGGAATCATGTCGCCATTTTTCGAGTAATTTCTGACTTCAGGTTTACCTCCTAATCCAGAAACTACTACGGGAATTTCAGATTCATATTAATAGCTTGGGATTAGGGTTCCCAAATATTTAGGACGTATTCTTAAAGGGGATGCAGCAATTATGGATTCCAGGGCCCTTCTGAACATTTGGGCTTATGATTATTGGTATATAAGAATGTGTACTTCCACGTCGCCAAGTAACTTTTGTGAGTCTTTCTGAAACAACAGAATCTGGGTTATGGGCGACTCCAATCCAAGAATTCTACATGAACACCTAATAATGGCTAATCTGGAATCTAGGATTCTATTTCCACACATTTTTTAGGGCTACAGGCCTCTTGGATATGACAAATTTGTCATTATAGATTCTCAGCAAGTTTCTGGTCTTCTTGACAGTTGTAACCGAGAATGTAGACCCTCAAGTCCATAGGGTTCCTTGGGACAACGAAAGGCTGATTCCATGATCCTAAGAATCTTATCACCATATTTGTATGTAACTATTGCCTTAAGATGTACCTTGTAATCCTAAAACTTCTGTTTTTCCTTCTATTCCAATAGGTGCCTGGTGTTTTGAGGTTGCCAAATATTTATTATGTACTTTTAAGGGTAACCAGGATTCATGGATTCCACGACCCTAGGTAATTTCTGGGCATTTGCCTATTTGTATGCAGAGTTTTTGGATCCACCTCACGAGGGAAAATCAGGGACTCTTGCTGAGAACGAAAAGGATATCTGGTTCTAGGACTTCTCATTTGCCAGAATCCACAGCACCTCTTGATAAGCTTTAAACAGCAATCTGGGCTTCAGGGTCCCTACATTTTTCAGAGCTACTAGCTCCATAGATACCCTTAATCGGTCATTACCGATCCCCAGGAACATTCTATTCTCTTGTTAGTTGTAAACGAGGATCTGGCCCAAATATCCTTTTGTGTCCTATGAATATCTAGGACCATAATCAGATACCCCAGGAATCAAATGGCATACTGGTAAAAATCCCTCGATTCAGGTTACCTCAAACTACAGAAATATCTTGTGGTCAGGCTGTTGGGAATTGGGACATGGGTTTAGGAGAGTCCACATTTTCAGGAGGTCTTGTTAAGGGGAACCAGGTTCTTGGATTCCAGTTCCCCAATAACCTTATGGAAGTCTTTCTCTTGATATCCAAACAAATGGATTTCTAGGTCACTAGGAAATATCTCAGTGTCTTTCTGAAATGTAGCAGGAATCTGGGTAATGAGAGTCCTCATATACAGGAAACTACATGGCCTCTTCCTAAGAAAGAATAAGAAAATTTGGTTGCACGAGTCCTCAGCCCAAAAATATACCAGGCGTCTTACTAAAAGGTAACCATGAATCAGGTTTTTAATGTAGGAATCTGGGTAGTGGGAGTCCTCAAATACAGGAAACTGGACAGCCTATTGCTAAGAAAGAATAAGGAATCGGGGTTGCACATGTGCTCAATTCCTAAAAAACTTCAGGGCGTCTTGCTAAGGGCTAAACACGAATAAGGTTTTTGAAGCATGAATCTGCAGAAATGGGGTCCTCATATATAGGTAAATACATGACCTTTTGCTAAGAAAGAATAAGGAATCTGTGTTACACGTGTTCTCTATCCCAAAAGAACTACAGGGCCTCATGCTAAGGGCTAAACAAGAATAAGGGATTCGAAACAGGAATGTGGGTCAAACTCCTCATAACAGGAAACTTAGTGGCCTCTTACTAAGGAAAAATAAGGAATCCATTTTACACAGTTCCTCAATCACAAAATCCACTTGGAGTCTTGCTAAGGGCTAAGCAAGAACCAGGGATCCAAAACAAGAATCTGGGGAAAGTGAGTCCTCATATAGAGGACATTATACGGCCTCCTGTGAAGGAAGAATTAGAAATCTGTGTTACACGAGTCCTCAATCTGAAAAAATTTTCAGGACGTTTTGCTACTGGATAAACAAGAATCAGGGCTTCTTGCTCCCCTCATGTTTTGGAGCTATTTAGCATGTGGATCTTAGGAATTAGTCAATTCAGGACTCCAGCATCATTCTGGTCCTCTTGAT
Organism: Carlito syrichta; assembly: GCF_000164805.1. Classification (NCBI taxonomy): domain Eukaryota; kingdom Metazoa; phylum Chordata; class Mammalia; order Primates; family Tarsiidae; genus Carlito; species Carlito syrichta. The sequence goes on from NW_007091091.1 coordinate 153,642, forward strand.
AGTTCTAAACGGGTATCTGGCACTACAAGAACGTTAGGTTACTCAGAACAACTAAGACCAGAGTCCAGCACATAAAGGATCATCTTGCCATATTTGGATGTAACTCTTGGTCTCAAGATGAACCTTGCAATTCTGAAACTTCCATTTGTCCTTTTATTTTGAGAGGGGCCGATGGTTTTGCAGTTACCAAATGTTTAGTAACTATTTTTTTTTGAGTCGGAGTCTCACTCTGTCGCCCAAGACTGGAGTGCAGTGGCTGCTCCCGGCCACCGCAGCCTCAACCTGCTGGGCTCCAGCGATCCTTCCGACTCAGCCTTCCAAGCAGCCGGAATTACAGGCATGCGCTACCACGCCCGACTGATTTTTTGATTTATTGTAGAGATGAGGTCTTGCTGCCCAGGCGGGTCTTGAAGCCGTGGGCTCAGGCAATTCACTCACCTCAGCCTCCCAAAGGCGTGGGATTACAGGATGAGCCACTAAGCCCGGCTTAGTAAATATTTTTAAAGGTAACCAGGAATCACGGAATCCCCGTCCCTAGGAAACTTGTGGGCACCTGTCTTTTTGTATACAGCGTTTTGGAATACACATAGACAGGGAAAATCAAGGCATCTTGCTGAGAACGAAAAGGAAATCCAGTTTCTTGGAGTTCTCATTCGCTGAAGACTACTGGGCCTGTTGATGAGGTTTAATCTGAAATCTGGGCTTCTATATCCCCATATTATTAGGGTGTCTTGTAAAAGGGAACCAGGAATCTTGGATTACAATTGCCCAGGAAACTTCTGGGGGCCTTTCAATTGATATCCAAACAACTTGAATTCTACATCACCACTAAATATCTTGGTGTCTTGCTCAGAATGTAGCAGTAATCTGGGTAATGCGAATCCTCATATACAGGAAACTACATGACCCTTGCGAAGGATAAAAAATGAATCTGGGCTACATGGGTCCTCAATACTGATAATCTACAGTGCATCTTGTTAAGGGCTAAACGCGATCAGGGACTCGAGCACCCCTCATGTTTTAGACCAATTTGTTATGTGGATATTCCTGGACTCCAGCAACACTCTGGTACTCTTGACAGTTTTAAATGAGAATCTGACACTACAAGTCCATTTAGATACTCAGAGCCTCTGACTCCAAATACAGGATACAAGAACTTCTCTCAGATTTTTTGTATGTAAGCCCTGACCTCAACGTTATCATGTACTTCAGAAACTCTGTGGCTCCGCAGTTCGTTATTAGGACTTTGGGTTTAGGTGTTCCGTTTTTTAAGAGGTATTATTGGAAGGGAACAGGAATCTTAGATTCCACGTCCCCTGGCATATTCTTGTCATCTTTCTATGGGTATACCAGAGTCTGGACTTTTAGGCCAACAGGAAACATCTCGTTGTTTTGCTTAGAATGAAATAGGAAGCTGGGTCACTGTGTCCCTTGAAAGATTCTACATGCTTTACTAAAGAGGAACCAGGAAACTCGGTTTCCATGTAACTTGTAAACATCTGGGCATTTTCTAAATTATCCGTGGCTTAAGGCAGTGCTCATACTTAGGAATAGACATGAACTTTAGCAAATGCTAATCTGGAATCTGGGAGTCCTGGCTCTCATATTATTCAGAGCAACGTCCTATCTGCATACCAAAAATCAGGCATTGCCGTCCCCCAGGAATGTGTTGCAGCTCTTGATAGTTGTAACTGAGATTCTGGCTTACTGGTCCGTTTGTTTCACAGGGTCCTGTAAGACCAGATTCCACAATCCACGCAATCATCTACCATTTGTAAATGTGATCACTGTCTTCAGGTTTACCTCATAGTCCAGAAACTACTGCTGGTCTTTCGTTTCAACATGGAGAATGTGGGATTAGGGTTTACCAAATATTTAGGATGTATTCTTAAGGGGAAAACAGCAATCTTTGATTCCAGGTCCCTGGGAAACTTCTTGGCATATGTATTGTTATGTAAGTGTTTGTACTTCCATGTCACCAGAAAACGTACGGGCGTCTTCCTGATAATAAAAAAAGGAATGTGGGTTATGGGAGGCCTCAATGCATTTCTACAGGGCTCCATTATAAGGGCTTATCTGAAATCTGGGATTCTAGCTCTCCAAGTTCTTCAGAGCACGTTGCCACTTGGAAGGGACAAGTGTCATTATAGATTCCCTGCAACCTTCTGCTCCTCTTGATTGTTGTAACCAAGAACCAGTCCGTGCAATTCAGTTGGGTTTCTCGGCACAACTAAAGCTAGATTACTGGACTAAGGCATCATCTCTCCATATTTGTGTGTGACTCTTCTCTTAAGATATACCCTGCAATCCTAAAACTTTCGTTTGTGAATCTATTTGATATGGCCTGGTGGTTTTGAGGATGCTTACCATGTAGTACACATTTTTAAAGTTAACCAGGAATCACGGATTCCACCTCCTTGGGAAACAGCTGGCCATCTGTCTATATGCATACAGAATTTTGAAATCCAGATCACCAGGGAAAATCAGGGCATCTTGTTGAGAAAGAGATGAGAATGCGGGTTCATGGTTCCTTAAACGTCAAAATGTATATGGCCTCTTGATAAGGTTTAATGAGGATTCTGGGCTTGTAGGTCCTTCCATTTTTCAGAGCTACTTGCTACGTGGATACCTAAAATCTCTTATTACAGATCCAAGAAGATTCTGGTCCTTTTGATAGTTTTAATCGAGTATCTGAACCTACAATTTCGTTTGTTTCTTATCAACATCTTCGGCCATAATCCACTTCCCCAGGTATCAACTGGCATTTTGCGACAAAATCCCTCACTTTAGGTTACCTCAAAATACCGAAATTTCCTGTGTTCAGGTTGGTGGAAATTGGGATATTGGGTTTAGAATATTCCACATTTTTAGGATGTCTTCTTAAGGGGAACCTGGAAGCTTGGATTACAGTTCCCAAGTACTATATGGGAGTCTTTCTATTTATATCCAAACAACTGGAATTGTATGTTCATCAGGAAATATCTCGGGTGTTGCTGAGAATTAAGCAGGAACTTGCGAAATGGTAGTTCTTACATATGGGAAACATCATGGCCTCCTACTATGGAAGAATAAGGAATCTGGGTTACACAAGTCCTCAAATCCCAAAAACCTACTGATAGTCTTACTAAGGGAGAAAATAGTATCAGGAATTTGAAGCACAAATCTGGAGAACGGGAGTCCTCATATACTGGAAACTTCACAACCTCTTGCTAAGGACGAACAAGCAATCTGGGTTACACATGTCCTCGATCCGAAAAATCTACAAGGCGTCTTTCTAAGGACTAAGGAATAATCAGAGTTTCAAAGCAGGATTCTCGGTAAAGGGGTTTTCACACACAGGAAACTACATATCCTCTATCTAAGAAAGGATAAGGAATCTGGTTTTCACGAGTCCTCAATGCCAAAAATCTACTGTGCGTCATGGTGAGGGCTAAACAAGAATCAGGATTTCGAAGAAAGAATCTGGGGAATGGGTGTCCTCATATACAGGAAACTACACGGGCTCTTGCTAAGGAAGAATAACGAATCTGGGTTATACGAGTCCTTAATTCCAAAAATATTCAGGGCGTCTTGGTAAGACCTACAAGACTCAGACTTCGACGTCCCCATATTTTTCAGAGCTGTAACCTAGGGGCATATTAGTAATCACACATTTCTGAAGTCCCGCAACATTCTGGTCCTCTCGATAGTTTAGACGAAAATATGGCACTACTAGTCCATTTACATTCTGGATCCTCTAACGCCAAATTCCAGAACACAAGTAATCATCTCGGGTGTTTTGAATGTAAGCCCTGGGTTCAGGGTTACCTCATACTCCACAAACATATTGTAGTTCAGCAATTCGGAATTAGGACCTTGGGTTTAGATGTTGAACCATGTTTAGAAGGTCTTTTTTGGGAGGGCACCAGGGTCTTGGTTTACAAGTCCATATGAGCATTCTGGGGCTTTCTATTGGGAGCCACGTGTCTGGACTTCTAGGGTACGGGAAACAATCTGGTCGTTCTTCTGAGAACAAAACAGGAATCTCGGACACTATGTCCCCAGAAAGATTCTACTCATGTTATCAATGTGGAACAAGGAAAATCAGTTTGCATGTGACCAGCAAACTTCTGGGCAGTTGTTAATTTTTCCCTGGCTTAAGGTAGTTCTCATACCTAGAAGCCTACAGGAATTTTCTAAATGCTAATCAGGAATTTGGAGTCCCAGTCCCCACACTCTTCAGAACTAATTCCTGTATACGTACCACAAATCTGTCATTACCAATTCTGAGGAACCTGCTTCTCCTCTTCTTAGTCATAAAAGAAAATCTGGCCATCTGCTCGGCTTTTTTTTTGCAGGAGGAGGTAAGGCCAGATTCCACAACCCAAGGAATCATTTCGTCATTTTTCGTGTAATTTCTGACTTCAAGTTTACCTCCTAATCCAGAAACTACCACTGGAATTTTAGATTGATATTCGTAACTTGGGATTAGGTGTTCCCAAATATTTAGGACACATTGTTAAAGGGGATCCAACAATCTTTGATTCCACAGCCCTTCTGACATTTTGGGCTTATGATTATTGGTATCTAAGAGTTTGTACTTCCATGTCGCCAGGTAACTTCCAGGAGTCTTACTGAGAACAAAATGAATCTGGGTTACGGGGTCGCCAATCCATGAATTCTACATGGACACCTTATAAGGGTTAATCTGGAATCTGAGCTTCTATTTCCACACATTCCTTAGGGCTACAGGCCTCTTGGATATGACAATTTTTTCATTATGGAATCTAAGCAACCTTCTGGTCTTCTTGATAGTTGTAACCAAGAATGTGGACACTCAAGTCCATTGGGTCCTTGGTACAACAAAGGGCAGATTCCAGGACCCAAAGAATCTTATTGCCATATTTGTATGTAACTATTGCCTTAAGATGTACCTTGTAATCCTAAAACTTCTGTTTGTCCTTCTACTCCGATAGGGGCCTCGTGTTTTGTGGTTGCCAAATATGTATTACATACTTTTAAGGTTAACCAGGATTAATGGATTCCACAACCCTAGGTAATTTTTGGGCATCCGTCTCTTTCTATACAGAGTTTTTGGATCCACATCACGAGGGAAATTTAGGGCATCCTGCTGAGAACTAAAATAAAATCCGGTTTTGGAGTTCTCATTCTCCAGAATCTACAGGGACTCTTGATAAGGTTTAATCAGCAATCTGGGCTTCAGGGTCCCTATATTTTTCAGAGCTACTAGCACTGTGGATACCCTTAATCTGTCATTACAGATCCCCAGGAACTTTCTATTCTCTTCATAGTTGTAATCGTGAATCTGGCCCAAATAGCCTATTGTGTCTTAATCATTCATTACAGATCTCCAGGAACATTCTATTCTCTTTATACTTGTAATCGAGGATCTGGCCCAAATATCCTTTTGTGTCTTATGAACATCTAGGTCCATAATCAGGTACCCCAGGATTCAAATGGCATAATAGTGCAAAATCCCTCGATTTATGTTACCTAAAACTACAGAAATTTCTTGGGGTTGGGCTGGTGAGAATTGGGACATGGGTTTAGGAGAGTCCACATTTTGGGGATGTGTTGTTAAGGGGACCAAGGAATCTTGAATTCCAGTTCCCCAATAACCTTATGGCAGTCTTTCTCTTGATATCCAAACAACTGGAATTCTTGGTCACCAGGGAATATCTCAGCGCCTTGCTGAGAATGTAGCAGGAATCTGGGTAATGGAAGTGCTAATATACAGGAAACTACACAGCCTCTTGCTAAGGAAGAATAAGGAATTTTGGTAGCACGAGTCCTCAGCCCAAAAATCCACAGGGCATCTTACTAAGAGGCAACCATGGATCAGGTTTCCCACCTAGGCATCTAGGTAGTGGGAGTCCTCAAATACAGGAAACTGGACTGCCTATTGCTAAGAAAGAATAAGTCATCTGGGTTACACGTGTCCTCAATCCCTAAAACACTTCAGAGCGTCTTGCTAAGGGCTAAACACGAATCAGGGTTTTGAAGCATGAATCTGCAGAAATGGGGTCCCCATATACAGGCAAATACACGGCCTTTTTCTAAGAAAGAGTAAGGAATCTGGGTTGCACGTGTTCTCTATCCCAAAAGAACTACAGGGCCTCTTGTTAAGGGCTAAACAAGAAAAACGGATTCAAAGCAGGGATTTGGGTAATACTCCTCATAACGGGAAACACCAAGGCATCTTGCTAAGAAAAAATAAGGAATCTGTTTTACTCAGTTCTCAATCACAAAATCTACATGGAGTCTTACTAAGGAATAAACAAGATTCAGGTTTCAAAACAGGAATATGGGGAAAGGGAGTCCTCCTTTACAGGACACTACACAGCATCCAGCAAAGGAAGAATAAGGAATCTGTGTTACACGAGTCCTCAATCCGAAAAAATTCTCAGGACGTCTTCCTACTGGACAAACAAGAATCAGGGTTTCAAGCTCCCATCATGTTTTGGAGCTATTTATCATGTGGATACTAGGAATCAGCCAATTCAGGACTCGGGCAACATTCTGGTCCTCTTGATAGTTCTAAATGACTATCTGGAACTACAAGACCGTTAGGTTCCTCGGGACAACTAAGGCCAGATTTCAGCACATCTTGGATCATCTTGCCATATTTGGATGTAACTCTTGGTCTCAAGGTGAACCTTGTAATTCTAAAACTTCCAATTGTCCTTTTATTTTGAGAGGGGCCTATGGTTTTGCCGTTGCCAAATGTTTAGTAAGTATTTTTAAAGGTAACCAGGAATCACGGACTCCCCAAACCTAGGAAACTTGTGGGCATCTGTCTTTTTCTATACAGAGTTTAGGAATACACATAGACAGGGAAAATCAAGGCATCTTGCTGAGAACGAAAAGGGAATCCGGGTTCTTGGGTTCTCATTCGCCGAAGTCTACAGGGCCTCTTGATGAGGTTTAATCAGGAATCTGGGCTATTAGGTCCCCATATTGTTAAAGTGTCTTGTACAAGGGAACCAGGAATCTTGGATTCCAATTGTCCAGGAAACTTCTGGAGGTCTTTCAACTGATATCCAAACGACTTGAATTTTACATCACCACGAAATATCTCAGTGTCTTCCATAGAGTGAAGCAGAAATCTGGGTAACGGGAGTCCTCATATACAGGAAATTTCATGACTCTTGTGAAGGATGAATAAAGAATCTAGGCTACATGTGCCCTCAATACCGAAAATCTACTGTGCGTTTTGCTAAGGGCTAAACAAGATCAGGGCTTCAAGTACCCCTCATGTTTTAGAGCTATTTGTTATGTGGATATAACAAATCAATCATTCCTGGACTCCAGCAACACTCTGGTACTATTGATAGTTGTGAACGAAAATCATGCACTACAAGTCCATTTCGATACTCGGAACCTCTGATTCCAGCTATAGGACACTAGAAAATCTCTCGGATTTTTTGTATGTAAGCCCTGACTTCAGTGGTACCTCGTACTCCAGAAACTAGAGTGGCTCCGCTGTTCGTTATTACGATTTGGGGTTAGGTGTTCAATTTTTTTAGGAGGTAATATTGGGATGGGACCAGGAATCTTAGACTCCAAGTCCCCAGTCATATTCTTGTCATCTTTCTATGGGTATACCAGAGTCTGGACTTCCAGGCCAATATGAAACATCTTGTTGTTTTGCTTAGAACGAAATAGGAATCTGGGTCAATGTGTCCCTTGAAGGTTTCTGCAGGCTTTACCTAAGAGGAACCAGGAAATTCTGTTTTCATGTAACTGGCAAATATCTGGGCATTTGCTAAATTATCCGTGGCTAAAGTCAGTGCTTATATCTAGGAATTGACAGGGAACTTAGGAAATGCGAATCTGGAATCTGGAAGTCCTCGTTCTCATATTATTCAGAGCAACGTCCTATATGCAAAACATAAATCGGGCATTGCCGTTCAGCAGTAACGTGTTGCACCTCTTGATGTTTGTAACTGAGAATATGGTCTACTAGTTCGTTTGCTTCACAGGGTCCTGTAAGGCAAGATTCCAGAATCCACGCAATCATCTTCCATTTGTTAATGTGATCACTGGCCTCGGTTTTACCTCGTAATCCAGAAACTACTGCTGGACAATACTTTTCGCATTGAGAATGTGGGTTTAGGGGGTCCCCACATATTTAGGATGCATACTTAAGTGGGAACCAGCAATCTTTGATTCCAGGTCCCTGGGAAACTTCTTGGCGTATGTGTATTGGTATGTAAGAGTATGTACTTCTACGTCACCAGAAAACGTCTGGGCGTCTTCCTGATAATAAAAAAAGGAATGTGGGTTATGGGAGGCCTCTATCCATTTCTACAGGGCTCCGTTATAAAGGCTTATCTGGAATCTGGGCTTCTAGTTCTCCAAATTCTTCAGAGCATGTTGTACCTTCAAAAGGATAAGTGTCATTATAGATTCCCAGCAACCTTCTGATCCTCTTGATTGTTGTAACCAAGAACCAGTCTGTGCAATTCAGTTGGATTTCTTGGCACAACTAAAGCCAGATTACAGGACTAAGGCATCATCTCGCAATATTTGTGTGTAACTCTTATCTTAAGATGTATTCTGTAATCCTAATACTTCCATTTCTGAATCTATTTGATATGGCTTGGGGGATTGGGGTGGCTAGGCATGTAGTACATATTTTTAAAGGTAACCAGGAATCACGGATTCCACGTCCCTGGGAAATAGCTGGGCATCTGTCTATTTGAATACAGAATTTTGTATTCAGATCGCCAGGGAATATCAGGCTCTTGTTTAGAACGAGAAGAGAATGCAGGATCTGAGGTCCTCAACCGTCAAAATCTATATGGCCTCTTGATAAGGTTTAATGAGGAATCTGAGCTTGTAGGTTCTTACATTTTTCAGAGCTACTTGCTGCGTGGATACCTAAAATCTCTTATTACAGATCCAAGCGATTCTGGTCCTTTCGATAGTTGTAATTGAGTTTCTGAACCTACAATTTCGTTTGTTTCTTATCCACATCTTCGGCCGCAATCCAGTTCCCCAAGTATCAACTGACATTTTGCAACAAAATCCCTTGCTTCAGGTTACCTCAAAATACCGAAATTTCCTGTGGTCAGGCTGGTGCAAATTGGGATATTGTGTTTAGAATATTCCACATTGTTACGATGTCTTGTTAAGGGGAACCTGAAAGCTTGGATTACAGTTCCCAGGTACTATATGGGAGTCTATGTATTGATGTCCAAACAACTGGAATTCTATGTTCATCAGGAAATATCTCGGGTATTGCTGAAAATTAAGTAGGAAATTGTGAAATGGGAAACCTCACATACGCGAAACTACATGTCCTCTTACTATGGAAGAATAAGGAATCTGGGTTACACGAGTCCTCAAATCCCAAAAACCTACAGGGAGTCTTACTAAGGGAGAAAACGTATCAGGGATTTAAAGCATGAATTTGGGGAATGGGAGTCCTCATATACAGGAAACTTCACAACCTCTTGCTAAGGACGAACAAGGAATCTGGGTGACACATGTCCTTGATCTGAAAAATCTACAGGCATCTTTCTAAGGGCTAAACAAGTATCAGGGTTTCCAAGCAGGACTCTCGGTAATGGGTGTCTTCATATACAGGAAACTACACAGTCTCTACCTAACAAAGCATAAGGAATCTGGTTTTCTCGAGACGTCAATGCCAAAAATCTACTGGGCGTCTTGCTAAGGGCTAAACAAGAATCAGGATTTCTAAGCAAGGATCCGGGGAATGGGAGTCCTCATATGCAGGAAACTACATGGGCTCTTGCTAAGGAAGAATAACGAATCTTGGTTGCACGAGTCCTCAATTCCAAAAATGTTCAGGGCATCTTGTTAAGGCATACAAGACTCAGACTTGGACGTCCCCATATTATTCAGAGCTGGAAACTATGTGCATATGAAGAATCACTCATTCCAGAAGTCCCTCAACAATCTGGTCCTCTCGATAGTTTAAACGAAAATATGGCACTACAAGTGCATTTAGATTCTGAATCCTCTAACGCCAAATTCCAGGACACAAGTAATCATCTCGGGTGTTCTGAATGTAAGCCCTGAGTTCAGGGTTACTTCGTACTCCAGAAACTTCTGGTAGTTCACCTTTTCGGAATTAGGACCTTGGGTTTAGCTGTTGCACCATGTTTAGAAGGTATTTTTGGGAGGGCACCAGGGTCTTGGTTTACAAGTCCATAGGAGCATTCTGGAGTCTTTCTATTGGGAGCCGCGTGTCTGGACATCTAAGGAACGGGGAAACATCTGGTGGTTCTTCTGAAAATGAAACAGGAATGTCGGACACTATGTCCCCAGAAAGTTTCTACTCATGTTACCAATGTGCAACAAGGAAAATCAGTTTGCTTGTGACCAGCAAACTTCTGTGCAGTTGTTACTTTTCCCCTGACTTAAGGTAATTCTCATACCTAGAAGCCTACAGGAATTTTCTAAATGCTAATCAGGAATTTGGAGTCCCAGTCTCCACACTTTTCAGAACTAATTCTTATATATGTACCAACTAATTCTTATATATCTCCCATTATTGATTCTCAGGAACCTGCTGCTCCTCTTGTTAGTTGTAACAGAGAATCTGGCCATCTGCTCGGTTTTCTTTGCAGGAGGCTGTAAGGCCAGTTTGCACAACCCTAGGAATCATGTAGCCATTTTTCGTGTATTTTCTGACTTCAGGGTTACCTCCTAATCCAGAACCTTCTACAGGAATTTTAGATTGATATTCACAACTTGAGATTAGGTGTTCCCAAATATTTAGGACATATTCTTATAGGGGATCCAGCAATCTTGGACTCCAGGGCACTTCTGACCTTATGGGCTTATGATTATTGGTGTATAAGAATTTGTACATCCACGACGCCAGGTAACTTCCTGCGAGTCTTACTGAGAACAAAAAGAATCTGGGTTACGGGGGTTGCAAAGCAAGAATTCTACATGGACACCTTATAAGGTCTAATCTGGAATCTTGGATTCTATTTCCACACATTCTTTATGGTTACGGGCCTCTGGGATATGACAATTTTGTCATTATATATTCTCAGCAACCTTCTGATGTTTTTGATAGTTGTAACCAAAAATGTGGACCCTCAATTCCTTTGGGTTCCTAGGGACAAAAAAGGGCAGATTCCAAGACCAAAAAAATCTTATCGCAATATTTGTATGTATCTATCGCCAAAGATGTACATTGTAATCCTAAAACTTCTGTTTGTCCTTCTATTCCGATAGGAACCTGCTGTTTTGATGTTGCCAAATATATATTATGTACTTTTATGGATAACCAGGATTCATGGATTCCACGGCCCTAGGTAATTTCTGGAGATCTGCCTATTTTTTTACAGAGTTTTTGGATCGACATCAAGAAGGCAAATCAGGGCATCTTGCTGAGAATGAAATGGAAATCCGGTTCTAGGAGTTCTCTTTCTCCAGAATTTACAGGGTCTCTTGATAAGATTTAATCAGCAATCTGGGTTTCAGGGTTCCTACATTTTTCAGAGCTACTAGCTCCGTAGATACCCTTAATTGGTCATTACTGATACCCAGGAACATTCTATTCTCTTGAAAGTTGTAATCGAGGATCTGGCCCAAATATTCTTTTGTGTCTTATGAACATCTAGGACCATAATCAGGTACCCCAGGAATCAAAACGTATATTGGTACCAAATCCCTCGATTCAGGTTACATCAAAATACAGAAATCTCTTGTGGTCGAGCTGGTGGGAATTGGGACATTTGGTTTAGGAGATTCCACATTTTGGGGAGGTATTCTTAAGTGGAAGCAGGAATCTTGGATTCCAGTTCCCCAACATCCTTATGGGAGTCTTTCTCTTGATATCCAAACAACTGGAATTCTAGTTCACCAGGAAGTATCTCAGTGCCTTGCTGAGAATGAAGCAGGAATCCGAGTAATGGGAGTCCTCTTATACAGGAAACTACACGGCCTCTTGCTAAGGAAGAATAAGGAATCTTGGTTACACGAGTCCTCTGTCTAAAAATCCACAGGGCGTCTTACTAAGAGGTAACAATGAATCAGGTTTTTAATGTAGGAATCTGGGTAGTGGGAGTCCTCAAATACAGGAAACTGGATGACCTATTCCTAAGAAAGAATAATGAAACTGGGTCACACGTGTCCTCAGTCCCTAAAAAACTTCAGGGCGTCTTGCTAAGGGTAAGCACGAATCTGAGTTTTTGAAGCATGAAGCTGTGGAAATGGGGTCCTCATATACAGGCAAATAAACGGCCTTTTGCTAAGAAAGAATAAGGAATCTGGGTTATACGTGTTATCTATCCCAAAAGAAATACAGGACCTCTTGCTAAGGGCTAAAAAAGAATAAGGGATTCGAAGCAGGAATATGGGAAATACTCCTCATAAGAGGAAACTTCGAGGCCTCTTCCTAAGGAAAAATAAGAAATCTGTTTTCACGATTCCTCAACCACAAAATCTACATGGCGTCTTGCTAAGGGCTAAACAAGAATCATGGTTTCAAAACAGGAATCTGGGAAAAGGAAGTGCTCATATACAGGACACTACACGGCCTCCAGTGAAGGAAGAATAAGGAATCTGTGTTACACGAGTCCTCAATCCGAAAATCTTGCTACTGGACAAACAAGAATCAGGGCTTCGAGCTCTCCTCACGTTTTGGAGGTGTTTAGCATGTGGATATTAGGAATCAGTCAATTCAGGACTCCAGCAACATTCTGGTCCTCTTGATTGTTCTAAACGGGTATCTGGCACTACAAGTTCGTAAGGTTCTTCGGGACAAAGATGACCAGATTCCAGCACAAAGGGGATCATCTCGCCATATTTGGATGTAACTCTTGGTCTCAAGATGAACCTTGTAATTGTCAAGCTTCCATTTTCCTTTTATTTTGAGAGAGGCCGAAGGTTTTGCAGTTGCCAAATATTTAGTAAGTATTTTTAAAGGTAACCAGGAATCACGGATTCCCCATCCCTAGGAAACTTGTGGGCATCTGTCTTTTTTTATACATAGTTTTGGATTACACATCGACAGGGAAAATCAAGGCATCTTGCTGAGAACGAAAAGAAAATCCGGGTTCTTGGAGTTCTCATTCGCCAAAGACTACAGGGACTGTTCATGAGGTTTAATCTGGAATCTGGGCTCCTAGGTTCCCATATTGTTATGGTGTCTTGTAAAAGGGAACCAGGAATCTTGGATTCCAATTGCACAGGAAACTTCTGGAGGTCTTTCAATTGATATCCAAACAACTTGAATTCTACATCACCACGAAATATCTCGGTGTCCTGCTCAGAATGGAGCAGGAATCTGGGAAATGGGAGTCCTCATATACAGGAAACTTCATGACCCTTGCGAAGGATGAATAGGGAATCTGTGCTACATGGGTCCTCAATAACGAAAATCTACAGTGCATCTTGCTAAGGGCTAAACAAGATCAGGGCTTAGAGCACCCCTCATGTTTTAGACCTAATTGTTATGTGGATATTATGAATCAATCATTCCTGGACTCCAGCAACACTCTGGTACACTTCATACTTGTGAACGAGAATCTGGCACTACAAGTCCATTTAGATACTTGGAACCTCTGACTCCAGATGCAAGATACCAGTAATTCTCACAGATTTGTTGTATGTAAGCCCTGACCTCTGGTTACCTCGTACTCCAGAAACTACAGTGGCTCCGCTGTTCGTTATTAGGACTTTTGGGTTTAGGTGTTCAATTTTTTTAGATTTTATTGGGAGGGAACCACATCCCTAGGCATATTCTTGTGATCTTTCTATGGGTATACAAGAGTCTGGACTTCCAGGCCAACAGGAAGCATCTCGTTGTTTTGCTTAAAACGAAATAGGAATCTGGGTCACTGTGTCCCTTGAACGATTCTACAGGTTTTATCTAAGACGAACCAGGAAACTCGGTTTCCATGTAACTTGCAAACATCTGGGCATTTGCTAAATTATCCGTGGCGTAAGGCAGTGCTCATACCTAGGAATCGACAGGGACTTTAGCAAATACTAATCTGGAATCTGGGAGTCCTCGTTCTCATATTATTCAGAGCAAAGTCCTATATGCATACCACAAATCAGGCATTGCTGATCCCCAGGAATGTGTTGCACATCTTGATAGTTGTAACTGAGATTCTGGCTTACTGTTACTTTTTTTCATGGAGTCCTGTAAGACCGGATTCCACAATCCACACAATCATCTGCCATTTGTTAATGTGATCACTGTCTTCAGGTTTACCTCATAATCCAGAAACTTCTGCTGGACATTCGTTTTCGTATTGAGAATGTGGGATTAGTGGTTCCCACATATTTAGGATGTATTTTAAAGGAGACCCGGCAATTTTCGATTCCAGGTCCCTGGGAAACTTCTTGGCATATGTGTATTGGTATGTAAGAGTTTGTACATGCACGTCACCAGAAAACGTCAGGGTATCTTCCTGATAATAATAAAAGGAATTTGGGTTATGGGAAGCCTCAATCCATTTCTACATAGCTCCGTTATAAGGGCTTATCTGGAATCTGGGCTTCTAGTCCTCCAAATTCTTCAGAGCACGTTGCCACTTGGAAAGGACAAGTGTCATTATAGATTCCCAGCAACCTTCGGCTCCTCTTTGTTGTTGTAACCAGAACCAGTCCCTGCAATTCAGTTGGGTTTCTCGGCACAACTAAAGCCAGATTACAGGACTAAGCCATCATCTCGCCATATATGTGTGTAACTCTTGTCTTAAGATGTACCCTGTAATCCTAAAACTTCCTTTTGTGAATCTTTTTGATATGGCCTGGGGGGTTGGGTTTACTAAGCATGTAGTACATATTGTTAAAGGTAAACAGGAATCACGGATTCCACGTACTTGGGACAAAGCTGGGCATCTGTCTATTTGCATACAGAATTTTGGAATCTAGATCGCCAGGGAAAATCAGGGAATCTTACTGAGAATGAGAAGTGAATGCGGCTTCAGGGGTCCTGAATCGTCAAAATCTATGTGGCCACTTGATAAGGTTTAATGGGGAATCTGGGCTTGTAAGTCTTTCCATTTTTCAGAGTTACTTGCTACGTGGATACCTGAAATCTCTTATTACACATCCAAGTGATTCCGGTCCTTTCGATAGTTCTAATTTAGTATCTGAACGTACAATTTCGTTTGTTTCTTATCAACATCTTTGGCCATAATACAGTTCCCCAGGTATCAACTGGCCATTTTTCAACAAAATCCCTCACTTCTGGTTACCTCAAAATACCGAAATTTCCTGTGGTCAGGCTGGTGGAAATTGGGATATTGGGTTTAGAATATCACACAATTTTATGATGTCTTGTTAAGGGGTAACTGGAAGTTTGGATTAGAGTTCCCAGTTACTCTATGGGAGTATTTCTATTGATATCTAAAAAACTGGAATTCTATGTTAATCAGGAAATATCTCGGGTATTGCTGAGAATTAAGCAGGAATTTGCGACATGGGAGACCTCATATATGGAAAACTGCATGGCCTCTTACTATGGAAGAATAAGGAATCTGGGTTATACGAGTCCTCAAACCACAAAAACCTACAGGGTATATTACTATGGGAGAAAAATGTATCAAGGATTTGAAGCATGAATTGGGGGAATGGGAGTCCTCATATACAGGAAACTTCACAACCTCTTGCTAAGGATGAACAAGGAATCTCGGTGACACATGTCCTCGATCCAAAAAATCTTCTGGGCATCTTTCTAAGGGCTAAACATGAATCAGAGTTTAGAAGCAGGAATCTCGGTAATGGGAGTATTCATATACAGGGAACTGCACAGCCTCTACCTAACAAAAGATAAGGAATCTGGTTTTCATGAGTCCTCAGTGCCAAATATCGACTGGGCGTCTTGCAAAGGGCTAAACAAGAATCAGGATTTTGAAGTAAGAATCTGGGGAATGTGTGTCCTCATATACAGGAAAATTCACGGACTCTTGCTAAGGAAGAATAACGAATCTGGGTTATATGAGTCCTCAATTCTAAAAATGTTCAGTGCGTCTTGGTAAGGCCTACAAGACTTGAATTTCGACTTCCCTATATTTTTCAGAGCTGGAAACTATGTTCATATTAAGAATCACTCATTCCAGAAGTCTTGCAACATTCTGGTCCTCTCGATAGTTTAAATGAAAATATGGCACTACAAGTCCATTTAGATTCTGGATTCTCTAATGCTAAATTCCAGGACACAAGTAATCATTCGGGTGTTTTGCATGTAAGTCCTGAGTTCAGGGTTACTTCGTAATCCAGAAACTTCTGGTAATTCAGCTATTCGGAATTAGGATCTTGGGTTTATATGTTGCACCATGTTTAGAAGTTATTTTTGGGAGGGCACCAGGGTCTTGATTTACAAGTCCATAGGAGCATTCTGGAGTCTTTCTATAGGGAGCCACGTGTCTAGACTTCTAAGGAACGGGAAAACATCTTGTCGTTCTTATGAGAATGAAACAGGACATTCTGTCCCCAGAAACTTTCCACTCATGTTACCAAAGTGGAACAAGGAAAATCAGTTTGCATGTGACCAGCAAACTTCTGGGCATTTGTTAATTTTTCCCTGGCTTAAGGTAGTTCTCATACCTAGAAGCCTAGAGGAATTTTCTAAATGCCAATCAGGAATTTGGAGTCCCAGAACCCAGACTTTTCCCAACTAATTCCTATATACGTACCACAAATCTGTCATTACCGATTCCCAGGATCCTGCAGCTCCTCTTCCTAGCTGTAACAGAGTTCCAGCCATCTGCTGGTCTTTTATGCAGGAGGCTGTAAGGCCAGATTCCACAACCCAAGGAATCCTCTTGCCATTTCTCGTGAAATTTCTGACTTGAGGTTTACCTGCTAATCCAGAAACTATTACTGAAATTTTAGATTGATGTTCGTAAATTGGGATTAAGTGTTCCCATATATTTAGGACGTATTCTTAAAGGGGATCCAGCAATCTTGGATTTCAGGGCCCTTCTGACCTTTTGGGCTTATGATTATTGGTATATAAGAGTTTGTACTTCCACGTCGCTAGGTAGCTTCCGGGAGTCTTACTGAGAACAAAAAGAATCTGGGTTGCGGGGGACGCCAACTCAAGAATTCTACATGGGCACCTAATAATGGCTAATCTGGTATCTGGGATTCTATTTCCACACATTCTTTAGGGCTACAGGCCTCTTGGATATGACAATTTTTTCATTATAGCTTCTTAGCAACTTTCTGGTCTTCTTGATAGTTGTAACCGAGAATGTGACTCTCAAGTCTGTTTGGTTCCTCGGGACAATGAAGGGTAGATTACAGGACCCAAAGAATCTTAGCGCCATATTTGTATGTAACTATCACCTTAAGATGTACCTTGTAATCCTAAAACTTCTGATTGTCCTTCTACTCCGATAGGGTCCTGGTGTTTTCAGTTTTCCAAATATATATTACGTACTTTTAAGGGTAACCAAGATTCATGGATTCCACGATCCTAGGTAATTTCTGGGCATCTGCCTATATGTATACAGAGTGTTTGGATCCACATCACGAGGGAAAACCAGGGCATCTTGCTGAGAACGAAAAGGAAACCCGGTTCTAGGAGTTTCTTTCGCCAGATTCTACAGGGCATCTTGATAAGGTTTAATCAGCAATCTGGGCTTCAGGGTTCCTATATTTTTCACAGCTACTAGCTCCGTAGATACCCTTAATTGGTCATTACAGAATCCAAGGAACATTCTATTCTCTTGATAGTTGTAATCGAGGATCTGGCCCAAATATCTTTTTGTGTCTTATGAACATCTAGGACCATAATCAGGTACCCCAGGAATCAAATGGCATATTGGTACAAAATCCCTCAATTCAGGTTACCTCAAAATACAGAAATTTCTTGTGCTCGGGCTGGTGAGAATTGGGACATGGGTGTAGGAGAGGCCACATTTTTTGGAGGTCTTGTTAAGGGGAACCAGGAATCTTGGATTCCAGTTCCCCAATTAGCTTATGGTAGTCTTTCTCTTGATATGCAAACAACTGGAATTCTAGGTCACCAGGAAATATCTCAGCGCCTTGCTGAGAATGAAGCAGGAATATGGGTAATGGGAGTCCTCATATACAGGAAACCACACGACATCTTGCTAAGGAAGAATAATCAATTTTTGTTGCAGGAGTCCTCAGTCCAAAAATTCACAGGGCGTCATAATAAGAGGTAACCATTAATCAGGTTTTTAATGTAGGAATCTGGGTAGTGGGAGTTCTCAAATACAGGAAACTGGATTGCCTATTGCTAAAAAAGAATAAGGAATCTGGGTTACACGTGTCCTCAATCCCTAAAAAACTTCAGGGCGTCTTGCTAAGGGCTAAACACCAATCAGGGTTTTTGAAGCATGAATCTGCGGAAATGGGTTCCTCATATACAGGCAAATACACGGCCTTTTCGTAAGAAAGAATAAGGAATCTGGGTTACACGTTTTTGCTATCCTCAAAGAACTACAGGGCCTCTTGTTAAGGACTAAACAAGAATAAGGGATTCGAAGCAGGAATGTGGGTAATACTCCTCATAACAGGAAACTTTGAGGCCTCTTGCTAAGGAAAAATAAGGAATCTGTTTTACACGGTTCCTCAATCATGAAATCTACATGGCATCTTGCTAAGGGCTAAACAAGAATCATGGTTTCAAAACAGGAATCTGGGGAAAGGAGTCCTCATATACAGGACACTACACGGCCTCCAGCGAAGAAAGAATAAGGAATCTGGGCTACACGAGTACTCAGTCCGAAAAAATTCTCAGGACGTCTTGTTACTGGACAAACAAGAATCAGGGCTTCGAGCTCGCCTCATGTTTTGGAGGTATTTAGCATGTGGATATTAGGAATCAGTCAATTCAGGACTCCAGCAACATTTTGGTTCTAAAGGGTTATCTGGCACTACAAGACCATTAGGTTCCTCGGGATAAGTAAGACCAGATTCCAGCACAAAGGGGATCATCTCGCCATATTTGGTGGTAACTCTTGGTCTCAAGATGAATATTACAATTCCCAAACTTCTATTTATCTTTTTATTTTGAGAGGGGCCGAGGGTTTTTTCAGTAGCCAAATGTTTAGTACGTATTTTTAAAGGTAACGAGGAATCACAGATTCCCCGTCCCTAGGAAACTTGTGGGCATCTGTCTTTTGGAAACAGAGTTTTGGAATACACATCGACAGGGAAAATCAAGGCATCTTGCTGGGAACGAAAAGGGAATCCGAGTTATTGAAGTTCTCATTCGCTGATGGCTACAGGGACTGTTGATGAGGTATAATCTGGAATCTGGGCTTCTATGTCCCCATATTGTTAGGTTGTCTTGTGAAAGGGAACCAGGAATTTGGATTCCAATTGCCCAGGAATCTTCTGAGGGTCTTTCAATTGATATCCAAACAACTTGTATTCTACATCACCACGAAATACTTGGGTGTCTTGCTGAGAATGAAGCAGGAATCTGGGTAATGGGAGTTCTCATATACAGGAAACTTCATGACTTTTGCGAAGGATGAATAAGGAATCTGGGCTACATGGGTCTCAATTCCGAAAATCTACAGTGCATCTTGCTAAGGGCTAAACAATATCAGGGCTTCGAGCACCCCTCATGTTTTAGAGCTATTTGTTAGGTGGATATTACAAATCAATCATTCTTGGACTCCAGCAATACTTTGGTACTCTTGATAATTGTGAACGAGAATCTGGCACTACAAGTCCATTTAGATACTCGGAACCTCTGATTCCAGATACAGGACACTAAAAATTCTCTCAGATTTTTTGTATGTAAGCCCTGACCTCAGTGTTACCTCGTACTCCAGAAACTTCAGTAGCTCCGCTGTTCGTTATTAGGACCTTGGGTTTAGATGTTCAATTTTTTTTAGAGGTATTATTGGGAGGAACCAGGAATCTTAGATTCCACGTCCCCATGCATATTCTTGTCACCTTTCTATGGGTATACAAGAGTCAGGACTTCCAGGCCAACAGGAAACATCTCGTTGTTTTGCTTAGAATGAAATAGGAATCTGGGTCACTGTGTCCCTTGAAAGTTTCTACAGGCTTTACTAAAGAGGAACCAGGAAACTCGGTTTCCATGTAACTTGCAATCATCTGGGCATTTGCTAAATTATCCGTGGCTTAACGCAGTGCTCATACCTAGGATCGACAGGGACTTTAGCAAATGCTAATTTGGAATCTGGGAGTCCTGGTTCTCCTATTATTCAGAGCAACGTCCTATATGCATATCACAAATTGGGCTTTTCCCATCTCCAGAAACGTGCCGCACCACTTGATAGTTGTAACTGAGAATCTGGCCTACTGGTCCGTTTGTTTCCTGTAAGGCCAGATTCCACAATCCATGCAATCATCTGATATTTGTTAATGTGGTGACTGGCTTCAGGTTTACCTCATAGTCCAGAAACTACTTCTGGACATTCGTTTTCGCATTGTTTATGTGTTATTAGGGGTTCCCACATATTTAGAATGTATTCTTAAGGGGGAACTAGTGGCTGGAAAAGCAGGCACCACAATCCCAGACCCCCTGTTTGGTTGGTTTAGAAAATGGGTCTCCCTGCATGACCCAGACAGGTCTTGAGTTCCTGAGTTATTGCCATTATTCCTATACAGCCTCCCAAAGCATGGGGATTCCAGACATTAGCCGCCGTGCCTGGTCTTGATTCATTATGGACGAAGGATCAAGTCTTGTCTCCAGGGCTCAATCTTGTCATCCCATCACCTCGGGAGACCGAGTCCTTCAGCCAGCTTGAGCCCACAGATCTGAGATGCACACAGGCAACTTGGCAAGAGGACGGCCTGAGATACACAGGTTGAGTCCCAGGGATTCACGAATGTGCTGCCATGTCCTAGACCAGCTTACAGCGACTCTCAAAACAAAAAAGATGCTTCATACGTGCATCACAATGGGTGTTTACAGCTCCCCAGAGAACGCTCCTTGTGGGTGGGGGATGATGGAGTGATCTGGAGAGGAAGGGGCCCTCCCCAAATTTGGCAGATAGGGTGATCAGAACCTGGTCTGGCCGTGGGGTTGCCGGACCACCTTGCTCGCTCTGTGCCCAATGGCTGCCCTAGCTCGGGTCCGTCTGGTCTGTGATGTCACACACTTTTTTTCCAAGTGGCAAGAGTGGGAAGGGTGGAGGCAGGCCATCTGGGATGTGTGGCCGAAAGTGCGGGATGGATGTGACTCGTGGCCATCTTTCAAACCTCCCACAATGATGGGCCAGAAAGCATCTTTTCCTTTTAATGACTGAGGGTGACACCTCACGTTGGGTGGTAGGGGTGGTGGTGGTGGAGGTGGTGATGATTATTATTATTTGGGGTCGGAATCCCACTCTGTCCTCCAGGCCAGAACACAGGGCCATGCTCATGGCCACCATGGACTTCAGCTACCAGGCTTAGGTGATCCTCCAGCCTCAGCCCTCCTGAGTAGCTCGAGACACAGGCCTGTGCCAACACGCCAGGCTAGTCTTTGGATTTATTTTTGATGACTGAGTCGAATTCTCGCCCAGTATTCTGGGCTGGTGTCAAACCCACAGGATTAGGCCATCCACTCGTCTTGGCCTCACAAAGACTGGGATGCCAGGCTGAGACCATGAGCCTGGCCTGTGGTTGTCGTGGTAGTGGTGGTTGGTATTGTTATTCTGAGTAAGAGTCCCACTGTGTCACCCAGGCCGAGGTGGTGGGGCCTGCTATTGCCCACCACAGCATCCACTGGCTATACTCTGGTGATCCTCCAGCCACGGCTTCCTCAGTGGATGGGACAGCAGGCGTGTGCCATCATGTTCCATTCTTTTTTTGGCTTCTTTTAGAGATGCGGTCTTGCCAAGGTACCCGGGCTGGTCTGAATGCCGGGGTCCAGGCCATCCTTTTGCCTCGTCCTCCCAGCATGCTGGGATAACAGGCCTGATCCCCTGTGCCCGGGCTGCCCATCCCTCTCAGGACCCACCACGAGGACCGTTCCCTTCTGATGACATGGGACCCCATAGAGTGTGGCCACAGTTGTCCCTCAAGCCCTCCCCTGGGGGAGGGCCTGAGTCAGGGGCGTGTCCCCACTGGGATGCCAAACCTCCACTGGCCTTATTACTCAGGTTTCATATGCTCGCTACTCCCAAGGGCTGCTTCGAGAAAAGGGAGGGCATGAATCTTAAACCATCGGGAGAGCGGGGACTACCTGGTGACTCACGCCTGTCTCTTGGGCACTCACGGAGCCTGAGGCAGGAAGATGGCTGGAGTCTGGGAGCTCAAGACCAGGCTGGACACCACAGCAATCCCTCACATTGACCCCAAGCAAAACAGAGAAAACCTTTGGTGAGGGCAGTCCTCGCGGGAGGATCGCCTCCAGCCCAGAGTTCAAAACCAGGCTGGAAGACCAGGATGTTGACCAAATGGAAAACCTGTGATCAAAGCAGTTTTGGAGGCCCAGGCTGAGAGGATGCCCCAAGTTGGGTGGTTTGAGAGCAACCTGGACAACCTAATGAGGAAAGAAAAGAAAAGAAAGAAAAGAAAGTAAGAAAGAAAGAAAGGAAGAAAGGAAGACATAAAGAAAAAGTCAACAAATAAATCCATTCGTCTGAAAACTTCCAGCCCTCAGTCCTTCCCCCCTGCCCCTCCACATATGAGGTATTCCAGGCTCGGAACCTTATAGCCTCACCTCCCCAATGGCTGCCCCCGCTAAGGTGCACGATTTCCAGACTCCCTGACTGAATTCCATCGACTTTCCTCTCTGAGGTGAGAATTGTGCCCCAGGCAGGTCAGTCCTCTGACTTGGCAATGAGGACGGGACACCAAGAAAGGCCTTAGACACGTCCCTCATGCGGGGACATTTCTTCCCCCCAAGTCCCACTTTTTCTGACTCCAAATCCAGTCACCCATTGAACACACCACATGTAGTTGAGAATCTGTTTATGATTCTGATGTTTTTGGAGTCAGGGTCTGGCTCTGTGACCCAGGCTTGGGCCTGGGGACATGACCATCGTTCACTGCCAGCCTCGAATCATGGGATCTGGCGATCCTCCCACCTCAGCCTCTGGAGTGGTCGAGATGATGGGCACCACGTCCCCAGAACCCCTGTTTGGATGGGTGCAGCAATGAGGTCTCCCTGTGAGACCCGGGTTGGCCTTGAGCATATGGACTACGGCCATCCTCCTGATTTGGTCTCCAAGAAAACTGGGATTCCAGGCATGGACTGCCTTGATAGACCTTCTGGTTCATTTTTTATGAAGGGTTGAGGTTGGGCTCGGGGGTTCAACCTAATCATCTCAGTGCATTGGGAGGCTGAATACAGTGGCTTGTCTGAGCCTGTGGGTCCAAGACACACCCGGACAACTCGGAAAGACCTCGCTTCTACCCTCCATACCAGATGATGCGTGCGTGGTTGCATGCGGCTGTTGTTCCAGCTCCTTGGAAGGCCAGTGGGGAAGGATCACCAGAGCCCTGTGGGCCGAGCCTGTAGTGACCGGGAGTAAGCCACCACCATCCAGCCTGGAAGATGGATTGAGATTTTGACTCAAAAAATAAAAGGAAAGAAAAGAAGAGCATTCATTTGTGCATCAAGTTGGGATCATCATATACAGACAGAGATCATTGCGGAAGGAGGCCGAAGCCTTGGGCATAGATTTCCTAAAAGATGGTGGATGAGGAGACAATCAGACTGTGGCTTGGGAGCTGAGGTGGGGGACCACTGGAGCCTGGGAGTTTGAGACCAGCCTGGGTCACGTAGTGAGACCTCATCACTCGCCATAACACAAACATTCGTGTTGTCTTTGGTGGCACCCAGGGTCCCAGCTACATGGGATGCGGTGACCTCCATTCCGGGGTTGCATTTGTGTCGTACCCTCCAACATCATGTGCGAGTTCAGGCCAGGCATTGTGAATCATGGGTCAGCCCCACTCCCTTGGAGTCCGAGGCGGGTGACTACTTGATCCTAGTGTTCAGAGACCAGCCTGAATGATGTGGCCAGACCACGCCTGGGCGAGAGATCCCCAAAAGAGAGTCAGACATGGAATACCCAGTAGTCCCAGCTGCTCAGGGGCCAAGGCAGGAGGACCGACTGAGCCCTGACAGTCGAGGCCACGAAGCCACGATCCTCTCAACGTTCTCCAGCCCACCCCATGGAGACTCCGATGACAAAAAAGATGCCTCCCACGTGCAGCATGATGGAAGACCTCAGCTCCCCAGTTAAAGTTCTGCATGGGCGGGTGAAGAATGAGTGACCGGGAGATGAAGAGGCCCTTCCCCAACCCAGAGGTTACAGACTGAGCAGCCAAACCCTGCACTGGCCATGATGTTGGACTGTCTTGATCACTCTGCCCACGGCCGCCCTAACTCACAGCCCTCTGTTCCGTGAGCTCACACATGTCTTTGCTGTTGGGCACAAGTGTGGAGAGTGGAGGTAGACCTTCTGCCACCTGGATGTGCTGGTGGCCACCTTTGAAGCCTTCTGAAAATGGCAGTACGGAAACTGCCTTTTCCTCTCAGATCCCTGAGTGTGACTTCTTGCGCTGAATCGCAGGGGCGGTGATGATGGTAAGGTGAGGATTATTATTATTTGTTGTCAGAATCCCGCTCTGTCACCCAAGATGGAGTGCAAGGTCATGCTCACCGCCACCGTGGACTCCTTCTGTCAGGCTCAGATGATCCTCCCTCCTCTGCCCTGCAAGAGGCTGGAATCACAGGCCTGTGCCACCATGCCCGGATAATCTTCGATTTATTTTTGATGGCCAAGACGAGGTCTCACCCTGTGTCCTGGGTTGTTGTCGAACCCACAGGCTCAGGCCTTCCTGTTGCCTGGGCCTCCAAAGGGTTGGGATGACAGGCTGAGGTCGTCAGCCCAGCCTGTGGTTGTGGTGGTGGTGGTTGGTATTATTTCTGTGTTGGAGTCTTGCTTTTTTGCCCAGGCCAGAGTGCAGGGGATTGCCCTCAGACACTGTGGCCTCAATCGACTGGGCTCTGGTAATCCTCCTGCAGCAGCCTTCAGAGTGGTCGGGAGGACAGGTGTGTGCCACCATGATTGGCTCATTTTTTTGGCTATTTGTAGACATGAGGTCTCGCCAAAGTGCCTGGGCTAGTCTTGAACATGGGGGCTTAGGCCATCCTCTCACCTCAGCCTCCCAGATGGCCAAGATGATAGGTGTGAGCCCCTGTGCCCAGTCTCTATACACCTCTCCGGGCCCCACCATGAGGTCTGCTACCTTCCAACAACCTGGGACTCCAGAGAGAGTTGCTGGCATCGCCAGCTGAGCCCTCCATGTGGGGAGCGACTGGCTCAGGGTTGTGTCTCCACCGGGGTGCCCACCCTGCCTCCCACCTCATTCTCAAGGGTGGCCCCTCTCACTCCTCTAAGGAGCCACCTCTGGGAAAGGGAGAGCAAGACTCTCAAACGTTTGGGGGGTGGGTGGAGATGGCCAGCCCATTCATGCCTGTCTCCTTTGCAGTCAGGAAGGCCAAACTGGGAAAATGCTGGTGTCTGGCAACACGAGACCAGGCTGGACATCATAGCAAGTCCCCACCTCTATCCCAAGCAAAAGCCAGAAAATCTTGGGTGAGTGCAGGCCTCCGGGGGAGGATACTCTCCGGCACAGAGTTCAAGACCAGGCAGGAACACCAGGATCGAGCAAATGGAAAGACTGTGATTGCAGCAGTTTGGGAGGCCCTGGCTGAGAGGATGTCCCTGGTTTTGCAATGTGAGAGGCGCCTAAACAAACTATTGAGGAAAGAAAAGATAAAGAAAGAAAGAAAGAAAGACAGAAAGAAAGAAAGAAAGAAAGATAAGATATCAATTCTGCAAACCTTTTGTCCTAAGTCCTTCCCCTTCCCCCCCCATATGTGAGGGTTCCCCAAGCCCAGCACCTTACAGCCCTAACCCACCCTCCAGTGATTGCCCCTGCTTTGGTGTGGGAGTTCCCAGGCTCCTTGGCCGGGTTCCTGACAGCTCTCCTCTCCGAGGCTAAAAAGGTGCTCCAGGTAGGTCAACCCTCCAACTCAGCAATGAGGACAATCACCAGGGTTCATTGCCAGGCTCGAATTCGAGGGCTCCAGTGATCCTCCCACTTCAATCTTCGGAGTGGCCAGAATGACGTGACCCTCGACCCCAGACTCCCTGTTTAGATGGATGTGGACACGGGATCTCCAGGAGCCTTGGGCTCCTGTGCTCCAACCATCCTTCCTAGCTCAGAATCCCAGAGTGCTGGGATTCCAGGTGTGAGCTCCCATACCAGGCCTTCTAGTTCGTTTTTGATGAAGGATTGAGGCCAGGCTTGCGGGTTCAACCTCGTCCTCCTAGCGCTTTGGGAAGCCAGGCCAGTGGCCAGCACAAAACCGTGGCAAAAACCACCCAGGCAACATGGCGAGAACTCGTCTCTACCATCCATCCCAAATGAGCTGTGGGTGATGGCACACACCTGTTGTTCCTGCTCCTCAGAAGGCCAGGGAAAGACTCACCAGAGCCTGGTGGGCCAAGGCTGCAGTGGCCTGGAATGAGCTACCTCCATAAAGCCTGGGAAAAGGAGTGAGAATCCGACTCAAAGAAAAAAAAAAGAAAAAAGGAAAAAAAGAAAAGCATCCATTTGTGTATGGAGTTGGGACCATTGTGAACAGAGATCATTTGGGAAGGAGGCCCCCAGGCTTTTTCCTAGAAATCCCGAAAGATGGTGGATCAGCAGACAATTGGGTTGTGAGGTGGGGGACTGCTGCATCCCCACAGTTCAAGACCAGCCAGGGCCAAGTAGTGAGATCTCTTCACTTCTCGGAACGCAAGCACTGAGTCATGCATTGTGTCACACACGTCCTTACTACACGGGATGTGGTGGCCTATGTCCTGAGACATGCCTTTTTGTTGCCCCCACTGACAGAACGTGCAAGGACAGGACTGGCCCTGTGGCTCACGGCCATCAGTCCTGGGCCCTGGGAGGTCAAGTCGGGTGGATGCCAGAGAACCCAGGGGCAGAGATCAGCCCAGGCGATGTGGCCAGACTTCGTCACGGCGAGAGGGCCCCATAATCAAGTCAGGCATGGTGGCTCTCGAAGTCCAGGTTGCTTGGGGGCCGAGGTGTGAAGACCAACTCAGCCCTGCAGGTCAAGGCCTTGGAAGCCAGGATTGTGCTGCCGTGCCCCAGTGCAGTCGTTGGAGACTCCAGCAACAAAAAAGACACCTCCAACGCATATTATGATGGGGGTCCACAGCTCCCCAGGGAAAGGTCTCCATGGCTGTGGGATGATGAAGTGATCAGGAAAGAAAGGGTCCCTTCCTCTGCCCAAAGAAGGTAGGCCAGGTGACTGGAACCTGGACTGTCCACAGCATTGCCAGACCTCCTTGATTGCTCTATACCCGATGACAGCCCTAACTCTGGACAGCCTGTTCCTTGAGCTCACAGGTGTCTTTGGCGTGGGGCATGAGTGTGGACGGTGGAGGCAGGACTTCTGGGATGCGTGACTGAAGGTTTGGGACAGCCATGCCCACAGGCCAACTTTGAAAGCACCTTCGAAGACTGGCAGGAAAGTGTCTTTTCCGCTCCCATTCCTGAGGGTGTCTCCTCGCCCTGGGTGGCAGAGGTGGTGGTCTTGGTGGTGGTGGAGATTATTATTATTTAGAGTCAGGCCTTAGAGCAGGGGCATGCTCATGGACACTGTAGACTCCACTGGCCCTGCTCAGGTGATCCTCCTGTCTGGGGCCACCAAGTGGCTGGAACCACAGCCCTACATCACCATGCCTGGCTTATCTTTGGTCTTAGTTTTGATGGCCAAGAGGAGGTCTCACCCTGTGTCCCAGGCTGGTGTCAAACCCAGAGTCAGGTCATACACTGGCTTGTGTCTCCGAAGGTACAGGATGCCAGGCTGAGCCCCTCAGACTGACTGAGACCCTCAGCAAGACAAACTGGTTGTGGTGGTGGTTGGTATTATTCTGAGTTGGAGTGCCACTCTGCTGCCCAGGCCTGAGTGCAGGTACTCACTCTCAGTCACTGGGGCATCCACCGGCTGGGCTCCAGCGATCCACCTGTAGTGGCCTCCTGAGTGGCCAAAACAGAAGGCCTGTGGCACAAAGCTCAGCTCATTTTTTTTACTTCTTATAGAGTTGTGGTCTGGGCAAGGTGCCGGGATGGTCTCAAACCTGGGGACTCAGGCTATCCACTCACCTCAGCTTCCAGAGTACGGGGATGAGAGCAGTGAGCCCTTGTGTCTGGCCTCCACACCCGTCTCAGGGTCCCATAGGGAGGTCTGCTCCCTTCCCTTGACCTGTAACCCAGACAGGGCAACAAGAGTAACCTGCCAGGACTCTGCAGTGTTGGTGATTATTATTTTTGGAGTCGGAATCCAGCTCTGTCACCCAGACCTGAGCACAGGGGCATGCTCATGACCACCACGGACTCCACCAGCTGGGCTCAGGCAATCTTCCCACCCAGTGTCCCTGGTTGGCGTCAAATGTGCAGGCTCAGGTCATCCACCCACCTCGACCTCTGAATGGACGAGATGCCAGGCTGAGCCCCCTAGCCTGGCCTGTAGTTGTGGTGGTGGTAGTGGTTGTTATTCTTCTGATGCAGCATCACACTCTGTCGCCAAGGTTGGACCACAGAGACCCGCTCTCAGCCACTGTGGCCTCCACCGGCTGGGCTCTGGTGATGCTCTTGCTGCAGCAGCCCAAAGGCTGGAACAACAGGAGTGTGCCAGTAATGTGCCAGGTATAGTGGCACACGCCTGTACTTCTGGGTCCTCAAAAGGCCAAGGAATAGCCCGCCAGAGTCCAGCGGCCTGAGGCCAGGGTGACTGGGAGAGAGTCACCGCCCTCCACCCAAAGGAGTGAGACTCCGACTCAAAGATAAAAAAGAAATAAAAGAAAAAAAGAAAGAGCATCCATTTGTGTATGTAGTTGAGATCATCATGAACAGAGATCATTTGGGAAGGAGGTCCCAGCCTTGGGCCTAAAGTTCCAGGAAGACAGTGGATCAGCAGACAATTAGGCTGTGGCTTTGGGAGGCTGAGGTGGGGGAGTGCTGCATCCCGGGAGTTCAATACCAGCCTGGGTCACGTACCAAGAACTTCTCACTCCCTGGAGACAAAACACTGGAGTCGCACATGGTCCCAGCTACATGACAATGCTGTAGACTCCATCCCGCAGTGTGCCTTTGCCTCACCCCCTTAACAGCATATGTGAGTCCAGGATGGGCACTGTGGCTCATGGCAGTCAGACCCGTGCACTGGGATTCTGAGGCTGGAGGCTGCCTGAGTCCCCGAGTTGGAGACCAGCCCAGGCGATGTGGCCAGAACTCATCCCAGCAAGATGTCCCCAAATCGAATCAGGTGTGGTGGACCCCAGAGCACTGGCTGATTGGTGGTTGAGGCAGGAGGACTGCCTGAGACCCACAGGTCAAGGCCCTGGGAGCCACAATCATGCCACCCCAACCCAGCCACACTGATGGAAACTCCAGTGACAGAAACGGCACCTCTCACGTGCATCACAACGAGCATTCAGGGCTCACCAGGGAAATGTCTAAGTGGGTGGATGATGATGGAGTGATCAGGAGAGGAAGGGTCCCTCCCTGTGACCTACCATGGTGCCGTCTATTTTGTGAGTTCAAACATGTCTATGCCATGGGGCACTAGCGTGGAGGGTGAAGGCTGGCCTTCTGGAATGTGTGACCAAGTGTGGGACGGATATGGCCAGTGGCCACTTTTGAAACCTCCTGCAAACGACAGGCCAGAAAGTGCCTCTTCCTCTCCCATCCCTCAGGGTGATTCCTTGCACTGGGTGACAGGGGTGGTAGTGGTGATTATTATTATTTGTCATTAGAATCCTGCTTTGCCACCAAGGCCAGAAAGCATTGTCATGCTCATGGCCTCCACAGACTCCACCTGCCAGGCTCAGGCAATCCTCCCACCTCAACCTCCAAGTGACTGGAACCACAGGCCTGCTCCACCACACCTGGCTAATCTTTGGATGTATTTTTGATGGCTGAGATGAGGTAATGCCCTGTTTCCCGGTCCAGTGTTGAACCCGCAGTCTCATGCTGTCCATTCACCTGGTCTTTTGAAGGGCTGGGATGCCAGGTTGAGCCACTGATCCCAGCCTGTGGTTGTGGTGGTTGGTATTATTATGCTGACTGGGAGACCTACTCTGTCACCCAGACTGGATTGCAGAGGCCTGCTCTAAGTCACTGCATTCTCCACCTGCTGGGCTCTGGCAATCCTCCCACTTCAGGCTCATGAGTGACTGGAAATTCAGGTGTGAACCACCATGCTTGGCTCATTTTTTTGGCATCATGGAGAGGTGGTCTCACCAAGGTGCCTGGGTTGGTCTCAAACACAGGGGTTCAGGACATCCTCTTGCCTCAGCCACCCAGAGCACCGGGATTACAGGCGTGAGCCCCATGCCTGGCATTCACACCCCTCTTGGGGCCCCAGCATGAGGCCCACTCTCTTTTGACAACCTGGGTCCCTGGAAAATGTGTCCAGATTTGCCCACAAAGCCCTCCCCAGGGGGAGCATCTGGCACAGGGTCAAGTCTCTGCCTGGGTGCTCACACCTCTGCCCACTTTGTTCCCAAGTGTTGACCCAAACGATCCCACTGTAGGCTGGGAGTTTGAGACCAGCCTGGGTCATGTAGTGAGACCTCGTTGCTCCCTGAATCACAAAAACTGGAGACGTGCGTGGTGCCGGTCTCAGCTATATCGGATGTGATAGTCTCCATCCTTAAGCATTCCATTGCATTGCCCCCATGGACAGAACGTGGGGGATGATGCCGGGCATCATCGCCCATGGCCATCAGCCCCGCACCCTGGGAGACTGAGGCAGGAGGCTGCCTGAGCCCAGGGATTGGACATCAGCCCTGGCGATGTTTCCAGATCTCATCTTGGCGAAAGGTCCCATAAATCATGTCAAGTGTGGTGGCCCCTAGAGTCGTGGTGTTCAGGGACTGAGAAGGGAGGTCCACCTGAGGTCCTTATTTCCAGGCCCCAGGAATCATGATCATGCCACCATATCCCAGCTCGTCCAATGGAGACTCTGGCACCAAAAACATGCCTCCAACGTGCATCATGATGGGCGTCCACAGCTCCCCAGGCGAAGTGCCGCTTGGGCTGTGGATGATGGAGTGATAGGGAGAGAAAGGGTACCTCACTCCACCCAGAGGTGGTAGATTGGGTTACTGGAACCTGGGTTGGCTGTGGTGTTGCCTGACTGCTTTGATTGCTATGTGTTCCATGGCTGCCCTAACTTGGGGCCGTCTGTTACATGAGCTCACAGGAGTCTCTGCCATGGGCCACAGGTGTGGAAAATGGAGGTAGGCCTGCAGGGGCGTTTGGTCAATAGCTCAGGACCGACGTTCCCGGTGGCCGCCTTTGAAACATTACGCAACTGACAGGCCAGAAAACGCCTTTTCCTCTCCCATTCCTGAGGGTGATTCCTCCAGATGGTTGGCAGGGCTGCTGTTCGTGGTGTTTATGATTATTTGGAGTCGGAATCCCTCTCTATCACCCAGGCCAGAGTGCAAGGGCATGCTCACAGACACTGCGGACTCCACCTGCCAGGCTCAGGCAATCCTCCCGCCTCAGCCCCTTGAGTGGCTGGAACCAGAGGACTGCGCCACCATGTCCAGCTAATCTTTGGATTTATTTCTGATGACTGACATGAGGTCTCACCCAATGTCCCAGGCTGATTTCGAACTAGTAGACTCACAGCATCCACTTGCTTCTGCCTCTGAATGACCGGGTTGCCAGGATGATCCCCTGAGCACGGCTTGTGGTTGTGGTAGGGTTGGTTGGTATTATTGTATTGAGTCAGAGACATGCTGTGTCACCCAGACCAGAGTGCAGGGGCCCATTCTCAGCCACCACAGCCTCCACTGCCTGGGCTCTGGTGATCCTAGTGCCATAGCCTCCCGAGAGGCCAGACTGACAGGCGTGCACCACCATACTTGGCTCATTTTGTTGGTTTCTTGTAGAGACGAGGTCTCACCAAAGTGCCTGGTCTGGTCTCAAACATGGAGGTTCAGGCCACCCTCTCACCTCGGCCTCAGAAAATTCCAGGTTGACAGGTGTGAGCCCCCATGCCTGGCCTTCACATCCCTCTATGAGTCCCACTGCGAGGACCATTCCCTTCAGAAGACCTGAGACCCCAGAGTGGGCAGCCGGACTCACCCGCTGAGCCCGCCCAGAGGGATTGCCTGGCACAAGCCTGTGTATTTGCCAGGGGCTCCACCCCTCCTCCCCACTTTTTAATCAGAGTGGACCCACTCGCTCTTCCTAGGATCCACCTCGGGAAAAAGGAGTGTGTGACTCTCAAACTATTGGGGGGTTGTGGCAGGGTTACTCACATCTGTCCCCTCGGCACTTGGTGAGGCCAAAATGAAAAGATAGACAGAGCCCGAGAGCTGAGATCAGGTTGGACGCCATAGTAAGGCCCCACTTCGAACCCAAGCAAAACCCAGAAAACCTAAAGTGAGGGGAGGTCTCAGTGGGAGCATCGCCTCAGGCCCAGATTTGAAGGCCAGGAAGGAAGATCAGAATGTCAACGTAATGGAAAGCCTGTGATCACAGCAGTTTGGGAGGCTGAGGCTGAGAGGAAGGCCTGAGTTGGGTGGTTTGAGAGCAGTCAGGACTACCTAGTGAACAAAAAAGAGAGAGAGAGAGGAAGAGAAAGAAAGAAAGAAAGAAAGAAAGAAAGAAAGAAAGAAAGAAAGAAAGAAAGAAAGAAAGAAATCCATTCTCTTGCAAAACTTCTGTCCTCAGTCCTTCCCCCCCAATCCCCACATGTGAGGGTCCCCGAAGCTTGGCACCTTCCAGCCCCAACCCTCCCCAATGACTGCCCCTGCTTTGGTGTGAGAGATTCTGATGCTCCCTGGGTGGGTTCCTGCTAGCTCCCCTCTCTGAGGTTAGAAATGTGCCACAGGTAGCCTGACCCTCTGACTCGGAAACAGGAATCTTCTGCCAAGATGGGCAAGGGACACAACCCTCTCCTGGAAAACATTATTCCCCCCAATCCCTTTTTTCCTGGCTCTAAATTCAGTCACCCTGTGAAGGCAGCACGTACATTTGAGAATCTGTGTACGATTCTGATGTTTTTGGAGACAGGGTCTGGTTTTGTGGCCCAGGCTGGGACCCAGGGACACGGCCATCGTTCAATGCCCATCTCAAAATCGTGGGTTCTGGCAATCTTCCCATCTCATGCTCTGGACTTTCTGGAACCACGGGCACCTCCATCCCAGATCCCCTCTTTGGATGGGTGCGAAGACAGGGTCTCCCTGTGTGGCTGGGGCTGGCCTTGGGCTCCTGGGCTCCAGCCCTCACTATGTTGCTCAAGCTGTTGCAAAGCACCCAAATGAGACCAGCCTCCCAGAGTGTTGGGATTCTAGGCGTGGGCCGCAGAACCAAGCCTTCTGGTTCATTTTGGATGAAGGACCGAGGCTGTGTTTGGGGTCTCAGCCACTTCATCCCAGGAGTTGGGAGTCTGAGGCCATTGGTTGGCCCCAGTTCACGGGCCGAAACATGACTTGGCAACTCGGCGAGACCCCGTCTCTACCCTCCGTTCCAAATGAGCCAGGTGTAATGACACATGCCTGTTGTTCTGGCTCCTCAGAAGGCTGGAGAAAAGCTTGCCGAAGACTGGCAGGCTGAAGCTGTGGTGGGCAGGAGTGAGCCACCGCCCTACAGACTGGGTGACATAGTGAGACCCTGACTCAAGTAAAAAGGAAAAAATAAAAAAAGAGCATCCATTTATGTATGTAGTTGGCATCATCCTGAACAGACAGACATCATTTGGGAAGGAGACCCCAGTCTTGGGCCTAGAGTTCCCAAAAGATGGATGATTGGCAGACAATTGGGCTGTGACTTTGGGAGGCTGAGGTGGTGGAAAACTGGAGGCTGGGAGTTCGAGACCAGCCTGGGCCATGTGCGAGACCTCGTCGCTCCAGGAACACAAACACAGGAGTCGCTCCTGGTAGTCCCCTCAGTTCCATCTACACAGGATTTGGCAGCCTTCATCCAGGGTGTTCCTTTGCCTCACCCGCACCGAAACAATGTGCTATTTCAGGCCACGCACCATGGTTAACGGCTGTCAGTCCTGCACCCTGTGAGGCAAGGTGGGAGGCAGCCTGAGCCCAGGGGATGGACACCAACCTGGATGGCATGGAAAGACCTTGTCTCGGTGAGAGGTCTCCAAAATCGAATCAGGCATTGTGGCCCCCAGATTCCCAGCCACTTGGGGGCTGAGGCAGGAGGAGCACTTGGGCCCTGCAGGTTGAGGCTCCAAGAGCCACGTTCGTACTGTCATACACCAGCGAGGCTGAGGGAGACTCCGGTGAAAAAAAAGACACCTCCCAAGTACGTCAAGACGGGCATCCATGGCTCCCAACGGAAAGGTCTGTGTGGTCAGAGTATGATGTAGTGACTGGGAGAGGAAGCGGCCTACCTCCCACCTGAAGGTGGTAAACTGGGTGACTGGAACCTGGGCTGTCTGTGGCATTGCCAGACCTCTTTGATCAACGCTCAACAGTGCCATAAATTGGGGCCATCTGTTCCATTTTCTCACGTGTGTCTTTGCCATGGGACACGAGTGTGGAGGATGGAGGCAGGCCTTGAAGGAGGCTTTGTTGAAAGCGTGGGATGAACGTGCTCAGTGTCCACCTTTGAGTTCAGGCCAGGCACCGTGGCTCACAGCCATCAGTCCTGTGCCCTGGCAGTCCGAGGCAGGAGGCTGCCTGAACCCAGGGTCAGAGCCCAGCCCAAGCATTATGGACAGACCTTGTCTTGGCGATTGGTACCCTAAATCGAGTTAGGCGTGGTGATCCCCGAGTCCTGTCTGGTTGGCAGCCAAGGCGGGATGACTGCCCAAGCCACACAGGTTGAGGCCCCGGGATCCACGATCATGCCGCAGTGCACCGAATGGCCGAGGGGAGACTCTGGTGACCAAAAAAAGACACCTACCACGTGAGTCATGTCAGGCATTTATGGCTCACCAGGGACAGGTCTGCGTGTGTTGGGGGCCATGAAGTGATCAGGAGAGGAAGGGTCCCTCACCCCACCTGAAAATATCAGACAAGGTGACCGGAACCTGGGCTTGCTGCAGGGTTGCCGAACTGCCTTGATCGCTCTGTGCCTGATGGCCTCCATCGCTCAGGGCTGTCAGTTCCATGAGCTCACAAGTGTCTTTTCCGTGGGACAGGAGTGTGGACGGTGGAGGCAGGCCTTCTGGGGTGCATTGCCAAAGGCACGGGATGAACATGCCAGGTGGCCACCTTTGAAACCTCCCACAAACATGAGGCCAGAAAGTATCTTTTCGTCTCCATCACTGACTCCTTCCACAAGGTGGCAGGGGTGGTGGTGGTGGTGGTGGTGATTATTATTATTTGGAGTTGGAATTCCACTCTGTCTCCCAG
The DNA here is from genome assembly GCF_000164805.1 of Carlito syrichta. Classification (NCBI taxonomy): domain Eukaryota; kingdom Metazoa; phylum Chordata; class Mammalia; order Primates; family Tarsiidae; genus Carlito; species Carlito syrichta. The sequence continues at coordinate 188,960 of NW_007091091.1, forward strand.
GCTGGAGTGCAAGGGCATGTGCATGGGCACCGCAGACTCCACCTGCTGGACTCAGCAGATCCTCCTGCCTCGGCCCCAAAAGTTTCTGGATTCACAGACCTGCAACAACACTCTCGGCTAATCTTAGTATTTATTTCTGATGGCTGAGTTGAGGTCTTGCCCTATCTCCCGGTCTGGTTTAGAACCCACAGGCTCAGGACGTCCACTCACCTGGGCCTCAGAAGGCCAGGGATGCAGATCTGAACCCCTGAGCCTGGCCTGTGATTGTGATGGTGGTGGTGGTTGGAATTATTATTCTGAGTCAGAGCCCCACTCTGCTCTTCAGGTCAGAGGTCAGGGGCCCGCTCTCAACCACCGTGGCCTAAATAGCCTGACACCCAACGATCCTCCCACTACAGCCTCTTGAGTGGACAGAACGACAGGTGTGTGCCACCATGCTCAGCTCATTTTTTGGCTTCTTGTAGAAGCGAGGTCTCGCCAAGGTGTGCAGGATGGACTTGAACCCGAGGGCTCAGGCCATACTTTTTCCTCGGCCTCCCAGAGTGCCAGGATGACAGGATTAAGCCCCCACAAACAGCCTACACATCCCTCTCAGAGCCCCACCGCAAGGCCAGCTCCATTCCAACGACCTAGGACCCTGGAGATGGTTGACAGTGTCACCTGCCAAGCTGTCCCAGGGAGGAGTGCATGGCACAGGGGCGTATCTCCACCAGGGTTCCCACCCCTCTGCCAGTCTCATCCCCCAGGATGTACCCGCTTGCTCCTCCCAGGGGCTGCCTCGGGGAAAGAGAGGGAGTAATTCTCAAACCTTCATGGTGGCAGGGATAGCCAGGTGAATTACCACTGTCTCCTCGACACTCAAGGAGTCCGAAATGGGATGATGACTGGAGCCCAGGAGCTCAAGACTAGGCTGGAAACATAAGAAGCCCACACCTTGACCCCAAGCAAAACACAAAAAAACTTGGGTGAGGGCAGGTCTTGGCGGGAGGATTGCCTCTGGCCTAGATTTCAAGACGAGGCAGGAAGACCATAATGCCGACCAAATGGAAAACCTGTGATTGCAGAAGTTTGGGAGACCCAGGCCAACAGGATTGCCTGAGTTGGGTGCTTTGCCATCAGCTTGAGCAACATAGTGAGGAAAGAAAGAATGAATGAAATATTTTCTCCTGCAAGCTTTCTGTCTTCAGTCCTTCCCCCCCATCCATCACATGTGAGGGTCCCCAAGTTTGGCACCTTCTATCCCTTACTCATACCAATGACTGCCCCTGCTTTGGTGTGGGAGTTCCCGAGACTCCCTCGCTTTGGCCTTGTCGGTTCTCCTTTCTGAAATGAGAAATGTGCCCCAGGCAGGCCAAACATCTGACTTGGCAACAAGAGCCTTCCACCTCGAAAGGACAGGAACATGTCCCTCACCATGGGACATTTCTTCCCCAACCGCATTTTTCCTGGATCTAAACCCAGTCGCCCTGTGAACACACCATATACAGTTGAGAATCGTCTCACAGTGTACAATTCTGATGTTTTTGAAGACAAGTCTGGTTCTGTGGACCAGGCTGGGGCCTGGGGACACAACTGTCATTCTCAGCCAGCATCAAAATCGTGAGCTCTGGTGATCCACCTACCTCAGCCTCTGGAGTGGCTGGGACGATGGGCAACTCCACCCCAAACCTGTAAATTGGATGGTTGCGGAGATGGGGTCTCCCTGCCTGGCCCGGGCTGGCCTTGTGCTCCTGGGCTCCAGCCATCCTCCGACCTTGGCATCCCAGATTGCTGGTATTCCTGGGATGGGCCACCACACACATTTTCTTCATGAGTGTTCATAGCGATATAAATTCCCCTCTTACTACTGCTTTCATGGTGTCTCAGAGATTCTGGTAAGATGTTTCTTCATTTGCATTTGTTTCCAGGTATCTTTAGATCTCTGTTTTGATTTCGTCCTTGACCCAGGAATTGTTTAGCCTCATACTGTTTAGTGTCCATGTCTTTGTGGTTTGCGGGGAACCTTGTTGGTGTTAATGTTTATTTTTATTCCACTGTGGTCCGAGAAGATACATGGTAAAATTCGGTCCTTTTAAATTTGCTTATGCTTTCTTTATGGCCAATTATTTGGTTGATCTTAGAATATGTTCCATGTGGTGATGAGTAGAATGTGTATTCTGTGGTCTTTGGATGGAGTGTTCCGTAGGTATCAATTAAGTCCTTTTGGTCAAGAGTCACATTGAAGTTCTGGATCTCATGGTGGTTTGGTGGCCGCGTAAGCTCTTAGGGATTGGATATCTGGGAAAGATTTTAATTCTCCCTCACTGATGAAGCTTAATCTGGATGGATAGGTTATTCTTGGTTGAGATTGCTTATCTGTTAGGACTTTCAAGATAGGGCTCCAAGCTCTCCTAGCCTGCAAGGTTCCTGTAGATAAATCTGCTGCTATTCTAATTGGTTTTCCATGGTAGGTGATCTAGCCTTTTTCTCTTGCTGCCTTTAGGATTTTTCTTTTATGTCTACTTTGTTTAGGCAAATTAGTATGTGTCATCATTGTTTAGATCAGGAAAGTTTTCTTGAATGATCTGATGAAAGGTTTGTTCCAGTGTGGTCTCTGTCTCTCTTTCCGCCTCAAGAAGGCCAATTACTCTTAGGTTCAGTCTCTAAGGTTCTGTCTTTTTGAGCTTGTTTTCTATGTTTTTAAGAGTTTGGGTTAGTTCTATATTTTAGTCCTCAAGCTCTGAGATTCTTTCTTCTGCTTGGGTAATTCTGCTTTCCATGCTTATCAGTTTGCTATATATTTCATTCACAGTATTCTTTATTACTGTTATCTCAGATATCAGCTCCTTTCTTGTTTCTTCTTAACTCTCCTCAATTCTTTTCAATCTCTCCATTAATATCTTGATATCTAGATTTGCAGTTTGAGACCAGTCAATCTGGGGGCTCTTCATTGTTTGCATTCTGAAGTCCGTTTTCTCAGTGTCTGCCATCCCAGGCGTCTTGGAGAGACCTATATTCTTCCTTTGTTTTTTCTTCATTTGTGTAGATTTTTCTTTCTCTCCCCCTTTGCCTCCCCTTCTTTAATTCAGTTTTTCAGGGAAGGTGTGTTTACTTTTGTTTCACTTGTATAATCTCCTGTTCTTCCTTATGAGCGTCCTCTGACTTCGTTCACTGTTGAGGTTGGAGTGTGGACTGCAGGCTGTGCTTTTCGCAGTTTTGAGGTTTAATTGTGGGGGAAACAGTGATTCCGAATAAATGCTGATTACAGAATCCACCTACAGGTGTATGAGCACACAGCAAGCTATTTCCTACTGCTTTACAATCTGTCTGTGCACCAGAGTGTAGCTTGGGTCCCTGGAGCAAAAGGAGGTACAAAAGAGGAAAATAATGGAGGAAGGGATGTCAATAGGAAGTTAGAAAGTGAGAAGAGTGAGTGGGAAAAGAGACATACATATCAACTAACAAATGAAAAAGAGACACAAGACTGGAGAGAAGTGAAAAAAAACACAGAAGGAAAATATCTTGGAGAATACTGGTACTACACAGAGACAGTCCAATATGATCATGAAACAGATAGTGTAAGTTAGAAAGCAAACAATAGCAGGCAAAACATACAGTCAGAATGATAAAACCAAAGGTCAAAATAAGAGATCATACTAGTTCTGTAATCTTTCCTTAGTGGCTAAAGTCACATGAGCTCTGATACCCAGCCTCTCCCCTTTGTTTTTTTTTTGCAGGAAGCATGCCTGCTGCCTGGGAGGTCTGTGACTCTTAGTTGTCTCAGTCTGTTCAGGGGAGGGGCTTTGTCTCTTGTTTAATGACGTCACTGTGAGAACCGAGGTGGAGGCTCTGACAGGTGGGCAGGACGATGCAAATCTGCCTGGAGAATGGTGGAGGTGGTAGCTTCACTTTCACTTTTAGGGATGCTCATCTTCCTAGTTGTAATAAAGAATCTGTCCCTCTGCTTGGCATTTATTTGCAGTAGGCTGTAAGGCCAGATTCCATAACCCAGTGAATCATTTCACCATTTTTAGTGTAATTTCTGGCTTCAGTTTTTCCTCCTATTCCAGAAACAATTGTTGGAATTTTAGATTGATTTCGTAAGTTAGGATTAGAAGTTCTTACATATTTAGGATGTATTCTTAAAGGGGATCCAGCAATCTTGGAATCCAGGGCCCTTCTAACCTTTTGGGTGAATGAATATTGGTATATAAGAGTTTTTACTTCGACATCGCCAGGTAACATCCGGTAGTCTTACTGAGAACAAAGAGAATCTGGGTTACATGGGTCGCCAATCCAAGAAGTCTACATGGCCACATTATAAGGGTTAATCTGGAATCTGGGCTTCTAATTCCCCACATTATTTAGTGCTACATGCCTCTTGGATATGACAATTTTGTCATTATAGATTCTCATCAAACTTCTGGTCTTCTTGATAGTTGTAACCGAGAATGTGGACCTACAAGTCCATTGGGTTCCTGGGGACAACAAAGGGCAGATTCCAGGACCCAAAGAATCTTATGGCCAAATTTGTAGGCAACTCTCCTCTTAAGATGTACCTTGAAATCCTAAAACTTCCGTTTGTCCTTCAATTCGAATGGAGCCTGGGGTATTGAGGTTGCCAAATATTTATTAGATACATCTGCCTATTTTTATACAGAGTTTGGAATCCACATCACGAGGGAAAATCAGGGCATATTGCTGAGAACGAAAAGGAAATCTAGTTCTAAGAGTCCTCATTCGCCATAATCTACAGTGCCTCTTCATAGGGTTTAATTAGCCATCTGGGCTTCTAGGTCCCCACATTTTTCAGATCTACTTGCTCCTTGGATAACCTAAATCTGTCATTAGAGATCTCCAGGAACTTTCTGGTCCTCTTAATAGTTATAATTGAGGATTTGGCCCTACAAATCCTTTTGTGTACTAGGAACATCTAGGAACATAATCAGGTACCCCAGGAATCAAATGGCATAATGGTACAAAATCCCTCGATTCGGGTTACCTCAAACTAGAAATTTCTTGTGGTCAGGTAGGTTGGAATTGTGACATTGGGGTGAGTAGATTCCACATTTTGGGGTGTTCTTATTAATGTGAACCATGATTCTTGGATTACAATTCCCCAAGTACCTTATGGGAGTGTTTCTCTTGATATCCAAACAACTGTAATTCTAGGTCACCAGGAAATATCTCAGCACCTTGCTGAGAATGAAGCAGGAATCTGGATAATGTGAGTACTCACATACAGGAAACTACACGGCCTCTTGCTAAGGAAGATTAAGGAATTTTGGTTGCACTAGTCCTCAATTCCAAAAGTCCACAGGGCGTCTTGGCAAGGGCTAAACAAGAATCAGGGTTTCAAAACAGGAATCTGGGCAAAGGGAGTCCTCATAAACAGGACATTACATGGCCTCCAGAGAAGGAAGAATAAGGAATCTGTGTTACACGAGTCCTCAATCCAAAAAAATTCTCAAGGCGTCTTGCTATGGGAAAACAAGAACCAGGGCTTCGAGCTCCCCTCATGTTTTAAAGCTATTTAGCAGGTGGATATTATGAATCAGTCGATTCAGGACTCCAGCAACATTCTGGACCTCTTGATAGTTGCAAAAGGGTATCTGGCACTACAAGTCCATTTGGTTCCTCTGGACAACTAAGGCCAGATTCCAGGACAAAAAGGATCATCTTACCATATTTGGATGTAACTCTGGTCTTAAGGTGAACCTTGTTATTCGTAAAATTCTGTTTGTCCTTTTATTTTGAGAGGGGCCGAAGGTTTTGAAGTTGCCAAATGTTTAGTAAGTATTTGTAAAGGTATCCAGAAATCATGGGTCCCCATCCTAGGAAACATCTGGGCATCAGTCTTTTTGTATACAGAGTTTTGGAATCCACTTCGAAAGGGAAAGTCAGGGTATGATGCTGAGAAGAAAAAGGGAATCCAGATTCATGGAGTTCTCATTCACGGAAGTCTACAGGACCTCTTGATAAGGTTTAATCAGGAATCTGGGCTTCTAAGTCCCCGCATTGTTAGCGTGTCTTGTACAAGGGAATGGGAATCTTGGATTCCAATTCCCCAGGAAACTTCTGGGACTCTTTCTATTGATATTCAATTAACTCAAATTCTACATCAGGAAGCAATGTCTCCGTGTCTTGCTGAGAATGAAGCAGGAATCTGGGTAATGGGAGTCCTTATATACAGGAAACTGTACTGCTTCTTGCTAAGGATAAATAAGGAATTTGGGTTACATGAGTCCTCAATCCTGATAATCTACAGGGCGTCTTACTAAGGGCTAAACAAGAATCAGGGCTTTGAGCTCTCTTCATGTTTTAGAGGTATTTATTGTGTGGATATTACGAATCATTCATTCCTGGATTCCAGCAGCACTGGGTACTCTTAATAGTTGTGAACGAGAATCTGGCACTGCAAGTCCATTTAGATACTTGGAATCCAGGACACAAGTAATCCTCTCAGATTATTTGTATGTAAGCCCTGACTTCAGTGTTACCTCATACTCCAGAAATGTCTGGTGGTTCCTCTGTTTGGAATTAGGGCTTTGGGTTTAGGTGTTCACATTTTATAGGAGGTATTTTTGAAGGGAACCAGGAATCTTAGATGAAACGTCCACAGGCATATCTTGTCATCCTTCTATGGGTATACAATAGTCTTGACTTTCAGGTCAACAGGAAACATCTCGTCGTTTTGCTTAGAACAACATAGGAATCTGGGTCACTGTGTCCTTTGAAAGTTTCTACACGTGTTACTAAAGAGGAACCAGGAAACTCGGTATTGATGTAACTTGCAAACATCTGGGCAATTGCTAAATTATCCCTGGCTTAAGGCAGTGCTCATACCTAAGAATCCACAAGGACTTTAGCTAAATGCTAATCTGAAATCTGGGAGTCCTGGTCCCCATATTATTCAGAGCAACGTCCTATATGCCTATCACAAGTTGGTCACCACCGATTCCCAGGAACGTGCTGCACCTCTTGACAGCTGTAACTGAGAATCCAGCTTACTGGTCTGTTTTTTTCACAGGGTCCTGCAAGACCAGATTCCACAATCCAAGGATCATCTTGCCATTTATTAATGTGACCACTGGCTTCACGTTTACCTCGTGGTCCAGAAACTACTGTTGGACTTACGTTTTGGTATTCAGAATACGGGATCAGGGGTTCCCACATAATAAGGATGTATTCTTAAGGGGGAACCAGCAAACTTGGATTCCAGGTCCCTGGGAAACTTCTGGTCCTATGAGTATTGGTATGTAAGAGTTTGGCCTTCCACGACACCTGAAAACATCCGGGTGTCTTCCTGATAATAAAAAAAGGAATGTGGGTTATGTGAGACCTCAAACCATGAATTCTACAGTGCTCCATTATAAGGGCTTATCTGGAATCTGGGCTTCGAGTTCTCCAAATTCTTCATAGCAACTTGCCACTTGGAAAGGACAAGTGTCATTATAGATTCCCAGAAGGCTTCTGGTCCTCTTGATTGTTTTAACCAAGAACCCATCTCTGCAGTTCAGTTGGTTTCCAGGACTGAAGAATCATCTCGCCATATTTGTGTGCAACTCTTGTCTGAAGATGTACCCTGTAATCCTAAAACTTCCTTTTGTGGATCTATTTTATATGGGCTGGGGGTTTTGAGGTTGCTAAGCATGTAGTACATATTTTTAAAGGTAACCAGGGATCATGGATTCCACGTCCCTGGGACAAAGCTGGGCATTTGTCTATTTGCATACACAATTTTGGAATCCAGATTGCCAGGGAAATTCAGGACATCTTGCTGAGAATGAGAAGAAAATCCGGGTTCAGGGAGTCCTCAATCATTAAAATCTATATGGCCTCTTGATAAGTTTAATGAGGAATCTTGACTTGTAGGTCCCTATATTTGTCAGAGCTACTTGCTGCGTGAATACCTAAAATCTCTAATTACAGATCCAAGAAGATTCCAGTACTCTTGATAGTTGTAATCGAGCATCTGGACCTACAATTCCGTTTGTTTCTTATGAACATCTTCGGCCATAATCCAGTCCCCAGGAGTCATTGGGCATTCTGTGACAAAATCCCTCGCTTCAGTTTACCTCAAAATACCGAAATTTCTTGTGGTCACACTGGTGGGAATTGGGATACTGGGTTTAGAATATTCCACATTTTTACGATGTCTTGTTAAGAGGAATCTGTTAACTTGGATTACAGTTCCCAGGTATTATATGGGAGTATTTCTATTGATAGCCAAACAACTGGAATTCTACGTTCATCAGGAAATATCTCGGGTATTGCTGAGAATGGAGCAGGAATCTGCGTAAAGTGAGTCCTCATATATGGGAAACTACATGGCTTCTTGCTATGGAAGAATAAGTAATCTGGGTTACACATGACCTCAATCCTGAAAATCTACAGGGCGTCTTTCTAAGGGCTAAACAAGAATCAGGGATATGACGCAGGAATCTGGGTAATGGGAGTCTTCATATACAGGATGCTACACAGCCCCTTGCTAAGAAAAAATAAGGAATCTGGTTTTCAAGAGTCCTCAATGCCAAAAACCTACTGGACCTCTCACTAAGGGCTAAACAAGAATCAGGATTTCGAAACAGGAATCTGGTGAATTGGAGACCTCATATACAGGATACTACACGGGCTCTTGCTAAAGAAGAATAAAGAATCTGGGTTACACGAGTCCTCAATTCCTAAAATTTACAAGGCATCTTTCTAATGTCTAAAAGACTCCGGGCTTCGATGTCTCCAAAATTTTCAGAGCTGTATCCTCTGTGAATATTAGGAATCAGTCATTCCAGAAGTCCAGCAATATTCTGGTCCCCTCGATAGTTTATACGAAAATATGGCACTCCTAGTACATTTAGATTCTGGATCTTCTAACGCCAAATTTCAGGACACAAGTAATCATCTCGGGTTTTTTGGATCTTAGTCCTGAGTTCAGGGTTACCTCTTACCCCAGAAACTTCTGGTAGCTCAGCTATTCGGAATTCGCATTCTGGGTTTGGATGTTGCACCATGTTTGAAGGTACTTTTGGGAGGGCAGTAGGGTCTTGGTTTCCAAGTCCACAGGAACATTCTGGAGTGTTTCTGTTGGTAGCCACTGGTCTAGACTTCCAGGTCACTGGGAAACATCTGGTCGTATTTCTGAGAACGAGACAGGAATCTGAGACACTATGTCCCTAGAAAGCTTCTACTCATGTTACCCATGTGGAACAAGGAATATCAGTTTCCATGTTACCAGCAAACTTCTGGGTATTTGCTAATTTTTCCCTGGCTTAAAGAAGTTCTCATACATAGAAGCCTACAGGATTTTTCTAAATGCTAAACAGGATTTTGGGAGTCCTAGTCCCCACATTTTTCAGAGCTAATTCCTATATCTGTACCACAAATTGGTCATTACCAATCACCAGGAACCTGCTGCTCCTCTTCTTGAATGGTAATAGAGGATCTAGCCTTCTGCTTGGCCTTTTTTGCAGGAGGCTGTAAGGTCATATCCCACAACACAATGAATCATCTCGCAATTTTAGTGTAATTTCTGGCTCTAGGTTTACCTCCTAATTCAGAAACTACTGCTGGAATTTTAGATTGATTTCATAACTTGGGATTAGGAGTTCCCACATATTTAGGATGTATTCTTAAAGGGGATCCAGCAATCTTGGATTCCAGGGCCCTTCTGAACATTTTGGGTAATGAACTTTGGAATATAAGAGTTTTTACTTCCACATCGCCGGGTAACGTCCGGGAGTCTTACGAGAAGAAAAAGAATCTGGGTTACATGGGTTGCAAATCCAAGAAGTCTGCATGACCACATTATAAGAGATGATCTGGAATCTGGTCTTTAATTCCCCACATTATTTAGTGCTAAGGGCCTCTTGGATAAGAAAATTTTGTCATTATAAATCCTCAGCAACCTTCTGCTCTTCTTGATAGTTGTAAATGAGAATGTGTACCTACAAGTCTGTTGGGCTCCTCGGGACAAAAAAGGGGAGATTCCAGGAACCAAAGACTCTTATCACCATATTTATAGGTAACTCTCGTCTTAAGATGTACCTTGTAATCCTAAAACTTCCGTTTGTCCTTCAATTGGGATGGGGCCTGGTGTTTTTATGTTTCCAAATATTTATTAGATTCTCTTAAGGGTAATCAGGATTCATGTATTCCACGTCCCTAGGAAACTTCTGGGCATCTGCCTATTTGTATACAGAGTCTGGGATCCACATCACAAGGGAACGTCAGGGCATCTTACTGAGAACAAAAAGGAAATCCGGTTCTAAGAGTCCTATTCGCCAGAATCTACAGTGCCTTTTCAAAAGGTGTAATCAGCAATCTGGGCTTAAAGGTCCATATGTTTTTCAGAGCTACTAGCTCCGTGGATACTCTTAATCTGTCGTTAGAGATCCCCAGGAAATCCCTGGTCCTCTGGATAGTTGTAATCGAGGATCTGGCCGTACAAATACTTTTGTGTCCTAGGATCTGGTCGTACAAAAACTCTTATATTCCAAAGTTCATTCCATAATCAGATACCCCTGGAATCAAATGGCATGTTGGTAAAAAATCCCTCGATTCAGGTTACCTCAAACTACAGAAATTCCTTGTGGTCAGGCTTGTGGGAATTGTGACACTGTGTTTAGAAGATTTGACATTTGCGGTGTTCTTGTTAAGGGGAACCAGAAATCTTGAATTCCAGCTCCCCAAGTACTTTATTGGAGTATTTTTCTTGATATCCAAACAACTGGAATTCTAAGTCACCACGAAATGTCTCAGCCCCTTGCTGAGAATCAAACAGAAATCTAGGTAATGGGAGTCCACATATACAGGAAACTACACGGCCTCTTGCTGAGGAAGAATTAGGAATTTTGGTTGCCCTAGTCCTCGATACCAAAAATCCGCAGGGCGTCTTAATAAGAGGTAACCAAGAATCCGTTTTCTGAAGTAGGAATCTGGTTAATGGGTGTACTCATATACAGGAAACTGCACTGCCTATTGCTAAGAAAGTATAAGGAATATGGTTACACGTGACCTCAATTACAAAAAATTTCAGGGCATCTTGCGAAGGGCTAAACATAAATCAGGGTTTTTGATGCATGAATCTGGGGAAATGGAATCCTCATAAAGGCCATTACACGACCTATGGCTAAGAAAGAATAAGGAATCTGGGGAACATGTGTTCTCAATCCCAAAAACTACAGGGTGCCTTTCTAAGGGCTAAACAAGATTCAGGGATTCAAAGCAGGGAACGTGGGTAATAGTCCTCATTACAGGAAACTACACGCCCTCTTGCTGAGGAAAAATAAGGAATCTGTTTTACAAGGTGCATCAATCACAAAATCTATATGGCATCTTGCTAAGGGTTAAACAACAATCAGAGTTTGAAACAGGAATCTGGGGAAAGGGAGTCCTCATATACAGGACACTACACGGCCTTTAGCATAGGAAGAATAAGGAATCTGTATTACACGAGTCCTTGATCCGAAAAAATTCTTAGGGCATCTTGCTACGGGACAAACAACAATCAGGGCTTTGAGTTCCCCTCATGTTTTGGAGATATTTAGCATGTGAATATTATGAATCAGTCAATTCAGGACTCCAGCAACATTCTGGTTCTCTTGATAGTTGTAAACGGGTATCTGGTACTACAAATCCGTTAGGTTCTTTGGGACAATTAAGGCCAGATTCTACGACAAAAAGGATCATCTTGGCATATTTGGATGTAACTCTGGTCTTAAGGTGAACCTTGTAATTCTCACAATTACGTTTGTCCTTTACTTTTGATTAGGGCCGAGGGTTTTGCAGTTGCCAAATGTTTAGTAAGTATTTGTAAAGGTAACCAGCAATCATGGATTCCCCGTTTCTAGGAAAATTCTGGGCTTCTGTCTTTTTGCATACAGAGTTTTGGAATCCACATCGACAGGGAAAATCAGGGCATCTTCTTGAAAATGAAAAGGGAATCCGGATTCTTGGAGTTCTCATTCACAGAAGTCTACAGGGCCTCTTGATAAGGTTTAATCAGGAATCTGGACTTCTAGGTCCCCACTGTGTTAGGATGTCTTGTACAAGGGAACCAGGTATCTTGGACTCCAATTCCCCAGGAAACTTCTGGGAGTCTTTCTATTGATATCCAAACAACTTGAATTCTACATCACCAGGAAATGTCTTGACGTCTTGCTGAGAAGGAAATAGGAATCTGGGTAACGGAAATCCTCATATACAGGAAACTGCATGCCTCTTGCTAAGGATGAATATTGAATCTGGGTTACATGAGTCCTCAATACCTAAAATCTAGAGGGTATCTTGCTAACAGTTAAATAAGATAAGAGCTTCGAGCACCCCTCATGTATTAGAGCTATTTGTTAGGTGGATATTGCAAATCAATCATTCCTGGACTCCAGCAACACTCTGGTACTGTTGATAGTTGTGACGGGAATCAGGCACTACAAGTCCATTTAGATACTCAGATCCTCTAATGCCAGATTGCAGGACACAAGTAATCCTCTCGGATTTTTTGTATGTAAGCCCTGACTTCAGTGTTACCTCATACTCCAGTAACTTCAGTGATTCTGATGTTTGTTATTAGGATTTTGGATTTAGGTGTTCACATTTTTTAGGAGGTATTTTTGGGAGGGAAAAAGGAATCTTTCATTCCACGTCCTCAGAGCTTCTTTCTAAGGGCTAAACAAGAATCAGTGTTTCGAAGCAGGGATCAGGGTAATGGGAGTCTTCATATACCTGAAACTGCACAGCCTCTTGCCAAGAAAGAATAAGGAATCTGGTTTTCACAAATCCTCAATGCCAAAAATCTACAGGGCATCTTGCTAAGTGCTAAACAATAATCCGGTTTTCAAAGCTGGAATCTGGCGAATGGAAGTATTCACATACAGGAAACTGCATTGGCCCTTGTTAAGGAAGAATAATAAATCTGGGTTACATGAGTCCTCAATTCTAAAAATGTACAGGGCGTCTTCCTAAGGCCTACAAAACTCCGGGCTTCGATGTCCCCATATTTTTCAGAGCTGTTCCCTATGTGGTTATTATGCAACAGTCACTCCAGAAATCCAGCAACATTCTGCTCCTCTCGATAGTTTAAATGAAAATATGGCACTAGAAGTCCATTAAGATTCTCTATCCTCTAAAGCCAAATTCCAGGACACAAGTAATCATCTCCGGTTTCTTGAATGTAAGTCCTAAGTTCAGGGTTACCTCATGCTCCAGAAACTTCTGGTAGTTCAGCTATTCTGAATTAGGACCTTGGGTTTAGATGTTGCACCATGTTTAGAAGGTATTTTTGGGAGGGCACCAGGCTCTTTGTTTCCAAGTCCATAGGAACATTCTGGAGTCTTTCTACTGGGAGCCACGGGTCTGGATTTCAGGGGAACCGGGAAACATCTGGTCGTTTTTCTGAGAACGAAACAGGAATCTCGGACATTAAGTCCCCAGAAGGTTTCTACTCATGTTATCAATGGGGCCAAGGAAAATCAGTTTGCATGTAACCAGCAACCTCTGACAGTGTACTTTCCTGCCTAAGGTAGTTCTCATATGTAGAAGCCTACAAGAATTTCTAAATGTAATCAGGAATTGGAGTCCCACTCTCCACACTTTTCAGAACTAAATCCTATTTCCGTACCACAAATCTGTCATTATCGATTCCCAGGAAACTGCTGCTCCTCTTCTTAGTTGTAACAGAGAATCTGGCCATCTGCTCGGCTTTTTTTGCAGGAGGCTGTAAGGCCAGATTCCAGAAACTAAGGAATCGTCTCGCCATTTTTAGTGTAATTTCTGACTTCAGGCTTACCTCCTAATCCAGAAACTATTGCTGGAATTTTAGATTGATATTCATACTTGGGATTAGGAGTTCCCACATATTTAGGACGTATTCTTAAAGGGGATCCTGCAATCTTGGATTCCAGGGCCCTTCTGACCTTTTGGGCCTATGAGTATTGGTATATGAGATTTTCCTTACACGTCGCCAGGTAACATCCGGGAGTCTTACTGAGAACAAAGAGAACCTGGGTTCCATGGGATGCCAATCCAAGAAGTCTGCATGGCCACATTATAAGGGCTAATCTGGAATATTGGCTTCTGATGCCCCACATTATTTAGTGCAACAGGCCTCTTGGATATGACAATTTTGTCATTATAGATCCTCAGCAACCTTCTGCTCTTCTTGATAGTTGTAACTGAGATGTGGACCTACAAACCCGTTGGGCTCCTCAGGACAACAAAGGGCAGTTTCCAGGACCAAAGAATCTTATCGCCATATTGGTAGGTAACTCTCGTCTTAAGATGTACCTTGTAATCCTAAAATTTCCGTTTGTCCTTCAATTTGGATAGGGGCCTGGTGTTTTGAGGTTGCCAAATATTTATTAGGTACTTTCAAGGGCAATCAGGATTCATGGATTCAGAGCTACTTGCTCCGTGGATACCCTAAATCTGTCATTAGAGTTCCCCAAGTACCTTCTGGTCCTCTTGATAGTTTTAATCGGGGATCTGACCCTACAAATCTTTTTGTGTCCTAGAAACATCTACGACCATAATCAGGTACCCCAGGAATCAAATGCCATATTGGTACAAAATCCCTCAATTCCGGTTACCGCAAACTACAGAAATTTCTTGTGGTGTGACTGGTGGGAACTAGGACATTGGTTTAGAAGATTCCACATTTTCTGGGGGGCTTGTTAAGAGGAACCGGGAATCTTGGATTCCAAACCCCCAAGAACATTTTGGGAATCTTTCTCTTGCTATCCAAACAACTGGAATTCTAGGTCACCAGGAAGTATCTCAGTGCCTTGCTTAGAATGACGCAGGAGTCTGTGTAATAAGCATCCTCATATACAGGAAACTACACGTCCTCTTGCTAAGGAAGAATAAGGAATTCTGGTTGCACTCGTCCTCAATCCCAAAAGTCAACAGGGCGTCTTACTAAGAGTTAACCAAGAATCCGGTTTTTGAAGTAGGAATCTGTGTAAAGGGAGTACTCATATACAGGAAACTGCACTGCCTATTGCAAAGGAAGAATAAGGAATATGGTTACACGTGTACTCAATCCCCCCAAAATTCAGGGCGTATTGGTAAGTGCTAAACACGAATCAAGGTTTTTGAAGCATGAATCTGGGAAAATGGAGTCCTCACATACAGGCAATTACACGGCATTTTATTAAGAAAGAATAAGGCATCTGGGTTCCACTTGTTCTCAATCCCCAAAAAAGCTACAGGATGCCTTGCTAAAAGCTAAACAAGATCCAGGGATTCGAAGCAGGAATGTGGGTAATAGTCCTCATTACAGGAAACGTCGCGGCCTCTTCCTAAGGAAAAAATAAGTTATCTGTTTTACACGGTTCTTCAATCACAAAATCTACATGTCCTGTGTTAAGGGCTATACGAGAATCAGCGTTTTGAAATAGGAATCTGGGGAAAGGGAGTCCTCCTATACAGGACACCACACGGCCTGTAGCGAAGGAAGAATAAGGAATCTGTATTACACGAGTCCTCAACCCGAAAAAATTGTCTTGCTACGGGAAAAACAACAATCAGGGTTTCAAACTAACCACATGTTTTGGAGCTATTTAGCATGTGGATATTGCGAATCAGTCAATTCAGGACTCCTGCAACTTTCTGGTCCTGTTGATAGTTGTAAACGGGTATCTGGCACTACAAGTCCGTTTGGTTCCTCGGGACAACTAAGGCCAGATTCCAGGACAAAAAAGAGCATCTTGCCATATTTGGATGTAACTGTGGTCTTAAGATGAACGCTGTAATTCTCAAACTTCTGTTTGCCCTTTTATTTTGAGAAGGGCCGAGGGTTTTGCAGTTGTCAAATGTTTAGTAAGTATTTTTAAAGATAACCAGAAATCATGTATTCCCCGTCTCTAGGAACCTTCTGGGCATCTGTCTTTTGGTATACAGAGTTTTGGAATCCATATCGACAGGGACAATCCGGGCATACTAGTGAGAATGAAAAGGGAATCCGCATTCTTGGGGTTCTCATTCGCAGAAGTCTACAGGGCCCCTTGATAAGGTTTAATCAGAAATCTGGCCTTCTATGTCCCCACTTACTTAGGGTGTCTTCTACAAGGGAACCAAAAATATTGGATTTCAAAATCCCAGAAAATTTCTGGGAGTCTTTCTATTGACATCCAAACAACTTGAATTCTACAACACCATGAAATAACTCGGTGTCTTGCTCAAAATGAAGTAGGAATCTGGTAAATGGCAGTCCTCAGACACAGGAAATTGAATGCCTCTTGCTAAGGATAAATAAGAAATCTGGGTTACATGGGTCCTCAATACCGAAAATCTATAGTGCATCTTGCTAAGGACTAAACAACATCAGGGCTTTGAACACCCCTCATGTTTTAGAGCTATTTGTTATGTGGATATTACGAGTCAATCATTCCTGGACTCCAGCAACACTCTGATTCTCTTGATAGTTATGAACAAGAATCTGGCAATACAAGTCCATATAGATCCTCAGAACCTCTGATGCCAGATTTCGGGTCACAAGTAATCCTCTTGGATATTTTGTATCTAAGCCCTGAATTCAGTGTTACCTCGTAATCTAGTATGAAACTTCAGTGGCTCTGCTGTACGGAATAAGGACTTTGGGTTTGGTGTTCAATTGTTTTAGGAGGTATTTTTGGGAGGGGACCAGGAATCTTAGAATCAACGTCCCCAGGCATAATCTTGTCATCTTTCTATGGGTCTACAAGAGTCTGGACTTCCAGTTCAACAGGAAACATCTCGTTGTTTTGCTTAGAATGAAATAGAAATCTGGGTCACTGTATCCATTGAAAGTTTCTACACGTGTTACTAAAGGGGAACCAGGAACCTCGGTGTCCATGTAACTTGCAAACACCTGGGCAATTGCTAACTTATCCCTGACTTAAGACAGTGCTCATACTTAGGAATCGACAGGGCCTTTAGCTAAATGCTAATCTGTAATCTGGGAGTCCTGGTTCCCATATTATTCAGAGCAACGTCCTATATGCATATCACAAATCGGGCATTGCCAATCCCCAGGAGCGTGCTGTGCCTCTTGACAGTTGTAACTGAGAATCTGGCCTACTGGTCCATTTGTTTCACAGGTTCCTGTAAGGCCAGATTCCACCATCCAAGGATCATCTGCCATTTGTTAATGTGACCACTGGCTTCAGGTTTAACTCGTAGTCCAGAAACTACTGCTGGACATTCGTTTTGGCATTCATAATGTGGGATTAGGGGTTCCCACATATTTAGGACGTATTCTTAAGGGGGAAACAGCAATTTTGGATCCAGGTCCCTGGGAAACTTCTGGCCCTATGAGTGTTGGTATGTAAGAGG
>NW_007091092.1:0-376 GCF_000164805.1 Carlito syrichta
TTCGAGACCTGCCTGGGCAACTTGGTGAGACCTCATCTCTACAATAAATCAAAAAATTAGCCAGGCGTGGTAGCGCGTGCCTGTAATTCCAGCTACTTTGAAGGCTGAGGCAGAAGGATTGCCGGAGCCCAGCAGGTAGAGGCTGTGGTGGCCAGGAGCAGCCACTGCACGCCAGCCTGGGCGACTCAAAAAAAAAAAAAAAAAAAAGCTTAAAGATACTTGTACAAAAGAAATACAAACATCATACAACCAAACACTCAAAAACAAAAACTCAGCAATATCAGAAACAAACTGGCAAAAATCACAGTTGTCCATCTTTGCGCTTCACAAAATTTTTTTTTTTTTTTTTGAGTTGGAGTCTCACTCTGTCACTCAG
>NW_007091093.1:0-576 GCF_000164805.1 Carlito syrichta
CCAACATAGGTGTGCCAACTTTCATAAAGCAACTTCTTGGAAAACTAAAGAAAGATATTGATTCTAACACTATAACTGGGGACTTTAATACCCCACTCACAACCCTAGACAGATCATCAGGACAAAAATTCAGCAAGGAGATCCGGAACCTCAATGCGACTTTGGACCAAATGGACTTAATTGATATCTACAGAACATTCCATCCAAAGACCACAGAATACACATTCTATTCATCACCACATGAAACATATTCTAAGATAGACCACATACTCGGCCATAAATCAAGCATAAGCAAATTTAAAAGGACCGAAATTCTACCAAACACCTTCTCGGATACAGTGGAATAAAAATAAACATTGACACCAACAAAGTCCCCCCAAAACCCACAAAGACATGGACACTAAACAGCATGATGATAAACAACTCCTGAGTCAATGACAAAATCAAAACAGGGATCAAAAGATACCTGGAAACAAATGAAAATGAAGACACATCTTACCAGAATCTCTGGGATGCCCTGAAAGCCGTAGTAAGAGAGGAATTTATATCCCTACAAACACACATGAAGAAAAGGAA
>NW_007091093.1:2039-2710 GCF_000164805.1 Carlito syrichta
ACCAGAGACATGAAGACCTTTACAATGAAAATTACAAAACACGAGCTCAAAGAAATCAAAGCTGACACAAACAAGTGGAAAAATATCCCATGCTCATGGGTCGGAAGAATCAACATTGTGAAGATGTCCATCTTACCTAAGGCAATCTACAAATTCAATGCAAAACCCATTAAATTACCAACAACATTCTTCTCAGACCTAGAAAAAACAACACAGGAATTCATATGGAAACACAAACGTCCAAGAATAGCCAGAACAATCCTCAGCAAAAAAAACAAAGCAGGTGGTATCACAGTACCAGACTTAAAACTTTACTATAAAGCTATAATCATCAAAACAGCTTGGTATTGGTACAGGAACAGGCATATAGATCAATGGAATAGAATTGACATTCCAGAAGCAAAACCTCAATTTCTCAACCAACTCATCTTCGACAAAGCCCCCACCACCTACCAATGGGGAGAGGAGAACCTATTCAGTAAATGGTGCTGGGAAAAATTGGCTGACCACATGCAGAAGATTGAAATAAGACCCCTATCTATCCCCAAGCACAAGGTTAACTCCAAATGAATCAGAGACCTTAATGTAAACCTTCAACCATAAAAACCTTAGAAAATGAAGAAATACTCTCATGGAAATCGAAACTGGCATCCAATTTCTGTACAAAATCC
>NW_007091094.1:0-333 GCF_000164805.1 Carlito syrichta
CTTCCAAGTAGCTGGAACTACAGGCGCGCGCTACCACGCCAGGCTAATTTTTTATTTATTGTAGAGATGAGGTCTTGCCAAGTTGCCCATGCGAGTCTTGAACCTGCGGGCTCAGGCAATCCATTTACCTCAGGCTCCCAAAAGCGTGGGATTACAGGCTGAGTCACCAAGCCCGGCTAGTGTACCACTTTTTAAAAAATATAGTGCTCGGCTGGGCTCGGTGGCTCAGCCTGTAATCCCAACACTTGGGGAGGTCGAGGCGAAAGGATTGCCTGAGCCTGTGGGTTCGAAACCCACCTGGGCAACTTGGCAAGACCTCATCTCTACAATAAA
>NW_007091095.1:0-777 GCF_000164805.1 Carlito syrichta
CCAAACCAATCCACAATCACAGCTTTTTGTAGTGTCCAGATGCTAATTTGAATAAAGGTAACACATACTAATTCTACTTTTTGGGTTTTTTTGAGTTGGAGTCTCACTCTGTCACCCAGGCTGGAGTGCAGCTGCAGGCTCACAGCCACCACAACCTCAGACTGCCAAGCAGAGACGAGCCTTCCACCTCAGCCTTCCAAGTAGCTGGAACTACAGATACATGCAACCATGCCTGGCTAGTTGTTTTGATACATTGTAGAGATGAGGTCTCTACCAGTTGCCAGGCTGGTCTCAAATCTCCAGGCTTAGAAAATCACTAATGTGATTAACACTGTTCAGTATCTACATAAAATTGATTCTGCACATAGTTAAATACACAAAAGAAGACAATGACAGTACAATCACCAATAATTAAACCAAAGGTGTAATTTTTGAAATCACGTAATATGACAGGAAAAATCCTAGCTCTCTTACAGTCTAACTTAAAACAGTCTAGTCTTTTTCTATTTGAGATCCAAATAAATTTCCTTTTTTCTATCTAAACATAATTTGAGTCTATGACGTAAATCTGAATTCAAATGATATGCTTTGTCAAGCGTTTCCAAAAAATTTTCAGCTCTGCTTCAGAGATAAACCCTCTTGTTGTGTGTGTGAGTGTATATGTGTGTGTGTGTATTTTTATATTTTTTCTTCCAACATAAATGACAAATGTATGAAGGTAATAGGCCAATCATGGAACCATGGTGCTACTAATTACATTGAAATATAAAGCCATTG
>NW_007091096.1:0-859 GCF_000164805.1 Carlito syrichta
AAGGACCTGCTCTGTCCCTTCCACACTGCATTAGTGAAGCAGTGCCATATGGTTATTCCCCAGTTCACCAGTCTTCCTGGCATTATTGTCTCTCCCAAAAGTGGACCAGAGGAGGAAGGTCAGGTATAAAAACAACAAAAACTCCCCCCCCAACAGAAGCAACTTTATCTAATAAGAGATAACAAAACAAAAAATAAAAAGAGAAGTCTGTCTTCACAGAAAACAAACAAAAACAAAGTGAAAAAAATGGCAATCCCCAAAGACTTAATGAGTTAACACCTAAAAAAAGGGATTTCCAGATTCCAAGCAATAGAACCCATCAAAAATGACCTGTTCCTGATGACAGACACAAGACTGGATGTCAAAGACATTCACCAAATTCCATGAGAATGTGGACGCACAAATCTTCCAGGCCATGAAAACAGTGCACAGAATAAAGGATGCTTTTAGGATCAATTGGAGTGCTCTATATATGTCTTCTTCAAATGTAACATGTATTATCGACTCATTTTTTACTTTGCCTCATTTGGTAAAGTAAATGCGACAGAAGAAATTTAAATCATTCAATTTTGTTTTCAGTCTCTTTAGTACCAAAGTTACAAAAACGTTCACAGACACACACTGGTGTACCTTCTATCACTGTATAAATATATATGTTATATTCATTTTGTTTTGTGCTTCTTTGTGCTTAGGGTGGGGGCAGGAGTATGCCTCCAATTCCCCATCTCCTACCTATCACCTATTCTACCAGGCTCATCCTAAAATTCACTTCCTGAAAATGGTTTCCAAATCCCTCTCCTATCTAATCACAATTTAAGTTTCACTTGTATCACAGTTCTTGCTCCCTCAAGTCTTCTGA
>NW_007091097.1:0-10383 GCF_000164805.1 Carlito syrichta
ATATGAACAGACACTTCTCAAAGGAAGACATCCGAGCAGCCAACAGACACATAAAGAAATGTTCAACCTCACTAATTATCAATGAGATGCAAATTAAAACTACACAAAGATACCACCTAACTCCAGTCAGAATGACAATTATCGATAACTCAAAAAATAACAGATGCTGGAGAGGATGTGGTGAAAAGGAAACACTACTACACTGCTGGTAGGAGTGTAAACTAGTGCAACCTCTGTGGAAAGCAATGTGGCGACTCCTAAAAGCTCTAAATATTGACCTCCCATATGACCCTGCAATCCCCCTACTGGGAATATACCCTGAAGAACTCAAATCACTCTATCAAAAAGATACCTGCACACAAATGTTTATCGCAGCATTGGTCACAATAGCAAGATCCGGGAACCAACAATGCTGTCCATCAAAAGAGGACTGGATTAAAAAAATGTGGTATATATACATGATGGAATACTATGCAGCCATACAAAAGAACAAAATCATGAATTTTGCAGCAACGTGGATGGAACTAGCGTCTATAATACTGAGTGACCTCTCACAGAAACAAAAATCTGAGTATCACATTTTCTCACTCATATAATGGACCTTGAACATCTATCATAATACTATAAGAAAAGGACTGACAGTGGTGGGAAACTATGGGGGGTTAGGGAGGGGAAGGGAGGTGGGACTCACAGTAGTCAATATCTGTCTGGGGGCAGGGAGATACCCCTTACTAACAAGGGTGCCTGAATGATGCATATTTGTATACCTAACCCTTAACTGTAGCCCTCAATTTTATAGTAAGAAATATGTTTATTTAAAAAAAAGAAATATGGTCAATTTCTGTCCTATAATAAAGTAAATAGTTGTCTGAAAATTTTAAAAAGGGGGTAGAGAACAAAAATAAAATGATATAAGCATGCCAAAAATGGTATGAGGAAAGTTTATGAAAAAAAATATACAAAAGAAATTTTATAAACAATCTAGGCATAATAAAGTCTTTTCTGAATGCAAGTCTCCAAACATTTTTGGATTTCTCTTCAAATTTCATATAAAATTTACTTGAGTGCCTGGTTCAAATTATAGTCTAAAACAATCAGTCAGGCTACCATTATAGTCCAGAAACACATTAAAAGTTCCAAAGGCTGGTACTTGTAATAAAGCCACAGAAATTAAAATTTATCATTTAAGTTATGCTAATAACTTCAGGCCTTGTAGCTTTTGTATTAAAGGTGATCAGCCACTACCTAAAATTGTCAAAATGTATGCCTGACTTTATTCCTTTTATTGAGCCAGAATCCAGTAATTTCATGCCCACATAACAGTCATGCAAGGATTCCAGTCAGTGCCTGCAAACAATGCCACTGCTGAAACAGATCTGGATGCCTCAAGTCAGGCAGGGAAAGATTTTCGATCTCTGGCTAGGCAGGCCTACACCCACTGTCAACTCTGAAGAAGTTACAGAAAATGGACCTTCACCCCTCACCACCCCATATGATTATGGGATCGAAAAATCTCTAAAGAATAAGTAATTGAGGCAAGGTAGCTAGCACAGGCTAGACATAGATAAATTTCCTATATGTAGGTGTTAGAAGGCGTTCAAACATTTAAAAAATTATATTCTACTGCAGGCCAAGTGGCAGCCTACCCCACCCCTAGGAAATCCAAAGAAAACTCCATCAAATGTAGGACTAGGACAGTATAATCTTTCAATTTGCGGTTTAGCATAATAGTCACTAGAAATCCTTTGGAGACACAAGTAAACTGAACATAGGTATTTGGTATTACATCACTCAGGATCCAAGTTCCTGAAATGGGATTCATTAAAACTTTGAAATTGTTTAATGTAGGCCTTTTCCTACACCTCTGAAGGAAATGGGGCCACAAACATAAATGCTCATAAGGAAATGTGTTGCCCATTTGGGACAAATTTTAATCACAGTTCATAAGCGTGTTTCCCTAGGAACTCCCTGGACTATGGAAAACCCAAACATCCCAGCGGAATAAGTGTTGCTAAAAACTGAAAAGAGGAAGGACCCAACCAACAGCTGTAAGAAAAGGGAAAAGGACCCTAAGGGTGGTCCTGTTCCTATACTAGTACATGCTATTACCCAGATTGTTAAATTTACGGATATCTTCTAGTCTCAGGAGCCTCTAGGCTTCTCTAATGGGTCTCGCCCCTCCAGGGAACTAACTGAAAGCATTTAAATCTGTACATTCAAAAGTTCAAAGTAAAAAGTCGAACAGC
The DNA here is from genome assembly GCF_000164805.1 of Carlito syrichta. Lineage (NCBI taxonomy): Eukaryota > Metazoa > Chordata > Mammalia > Primates > Tarsiidae > Carlito > Carlito syrichta. The sequence goes on from NW_007091097.1 coordinate 2,247, forward strand.
TAATAATAATAACCTAACAAAAATTAGTTTACAGCAATGGCCCATTAAGAAAACAAGTGGTGTGTTTATACCAGCCCAACTACCTAGTGTCAAATTCAGAAATTTTGGGGGGCTGCAAGGTTCTATAGAATTTGAATACCTAACTTCTCTATCATGACAAAACCCCTCTATGAAGCCTCAAAGGGAGGTGAACAGAAGCCTCTGCTATGGGAAAAAGACCCAGAAACAGGCCTCTGAAAGAATTAAACAGGCCCTCACCAATGCACCTGATCTGGGACTCCCAGATGTGACTAAGCCTTTCTTTTTATACATGCATAAACGTGTTGGCACTGCAGTAAGGACCTTAACTCAAGTGCTTAGGGTCATGGCATATACCTGTGGCATATTTACCCAAACAGCTAGATTCTGTGACCCAGGGCTGGCCGCCTTGTTTATGAGCCCTGGCAGCCTCAGCACTCCTGATAACAGAAGCTATCAGACTAACTATGGAACAACACCTAACAGTCAGGGTGCCTCATGCAGTAATAAATTTAATGAAATACAAGAGGCAGTATTGGCTAACCAATGCTCCAATGGTCAGATGTCAGGGAATGCTCTGTGAAAAACCCACGTATTCGCCTAGAGGTAGTGAAGACCTTGCTACCCATAGAGCCAGGACCGCCAGACCACGATTGCATTAAACTAATAAATGAAGTGTTCTCTAGCCATCCAGATTTAACAGACCAGCCCCTCATGGACCCTGAGGTCGAATACGTCACTGACCGGAGCAATTTCATACAGGAGGAGGAGCGCTTTGTGGGCTATTCCCATTCTTTTAAGCCAGGTCACCAAGGCTGATGGAAGACCCAGAACGGATTCCTCAAGCCCTGCTCTAAAAGCCTGAGGATACTTTGGCCCTGCTTTAACCACACACAGGAGACTGGCTGATTGACTCATGGCAGAAGGTTGAGAATTCAGTTTAAGGACTCAGCGGACATTACTGATAAGCCATTGTTTTGCTTTGTCAACCTTTATCTTTGCTAAACGGTTTGTCATTTTAATTGCTGTAAAACTGACTTTATTTGCTATAGAATTAACAGAGTTGTCCCTATTGAACATGTTAGAAAAGGGTCTCACTAGCATTTCCATTCCTTCTTATGAGAGGAAGCTTTCTTATGCTTTTATGTATTTCTGCCGAATTTGGGTGTTTATCACTTCCCCCACACCCCCAGCATGTACATGTATAGAAACTATCTGGCCAGACCTAAGAGTTTTCCATCATTATTCATCCCAGCCAGAAGTTTGTTCTGGTGGTCAACAAGGCCTGTTTGGTATTGGGCTTCTGCTTATGCAACTAAATCTTCTCAATGTACTATTGTCACCCAAACTATAAGTAACTGTACAGTCCTATCCTCTGAACAAGCTAACCAGTTTTAAGGTATAAAGGGCTATTCTGGATACATGAAAAGCTTGCATATACCCAGCTCCCAGCATTATGGAAAAGCAAAAGTACCATAGGAGTAATCCAGCCAGGATTTTTCCTTCTGCCTAACCCAAGGGGGGATGAACTAGGTATTCACCTTTATGAAAGCCTCAAAACGTGAGCTGCTCAATCCCTTGACCAAGTTCCTAATATAGGAGGGACCCAGGTTTGGAAAGATAACGAATGGCCACCCCAGAAAATTATAAATACTTATGGCCCAGCCACATGGGCACAAGATGGAAGTTGGGGATACCGCATGCCTATATATATGCTAAATCGCATTATTCGGTTACAAGCTGTCTTAGAAGTTATAACTAATCAAACAGTCACGGCTTTTGAGCTTGTTGCTCAGCAACAAGCCCAAATGCACGCAGCTATTTATCAAAACTGCTTAACTTTAAACTACCAGCTAGCAGGAAAAGGAGAAGTATGTGGTAAATTTAATAGCTCTGACTGTAGTTTGCAAATAAATAATAATAGTAAAGCAATAACTGATATAGCCACCAACATTAGAAAGCTTGCCCATGTCCCGGCACAAAAATGCCAAGGCATAAAAATCGGCAATTGGTTTGAAGACACATTCTTGGGTCTAGGAGAATTTAAGTATATTATTGGATCTGTAGTCCTATTAGTGGGATCCTGTCTTATCCTCCCTTGCATAGCCCCAATAATTATAAATGCCATTTCTAAGTTTGTGGAAACAGTTGTTGAAAAAAAAACTGTGGCCCACATGATGTTGATGCACCAAATTAAAGATGATGCTCTGAACCCATGAGGGGTCGAGCATCAAAGGGGGGAATGTAGCAGAAAGGGGACTGGTAGCAGTGAAAAGTATTCCTTTTGAAAGTCAATTGGTAAGCTCTGAAAACCTGCCAGACTGGTTTTGTTTGAGAAAACCAAATAGCCAAAGACTGACAGCTTTCCTGGAAATGCAAAAGAGTGACCAATTCACAAACTTACCCAAATCCTCTTTTTTTGAAGTTATCAGTTTACAACCCCTGCTTGCCATGCATTTCCTGAAGACCATTTGTTCTTTAAAAATCTGATTTTGTTGAGTACAACCTTATGAATTCAAAATAAAATGTGTAATCGCTCAACCCGACCCTCCTCCCTTACTGAAACTAAGGTATAAGACCCCTCTCCTCCTTCTCCGGGGGCTCGGCCTGGGAGCATTAGCCCACTGAGTCCCGCCGGTGCAAATAAACCTGCTACTTCCTAAAACAGCCTTGGTGTCACAGCCTCTCTGTGTTCCCGCTCCATATATACACAATGGCATACTATTCAGCCATTAAAAAAACCCTGAAATCATATGTTTTGCAGCAATACGGAGGGAACTGGAGGCCATTATCTCGAGTGAAACAACTCAGAAACAGAAATTCAAATAGTGTATGTTTTCACTTATACATAGGAGCTAAATCATGTGAACACATTGGTGTAGGTAGAGTATGGAATGATAGACATTGGAAACTTGGAAGGGTGTGGGAACAGAAGGTGGGTGCTGAGAAATTTACTTAATAGATACAATGTACATTATTCAGGTGATGGGTACACTAAAAGCCAAGACCACCACAATGCAATATATTCATGTAACAATAGCACACTTGTACTCCTTAATTTATGCAAAAATAAACCTGCTTGTAACTGTTGCTAATTGGAGTATATATTCAGGGCAACTTGAATCTACGCTCCCAGCTTGCAACCCTCAAGCTTGGCCCAAATAAACTCTCTAGTTACATTAATTTTGCCTCAGCTTCTTTCTCTTAGGTCAACAGGAAACCAAATTTTGTTTATTCGTTTATCATTGATGAACATTTTATTTCTACTTTTTGGCTATTAGGAATAATGCTACCATAAACATTTATGTATAAATTTTTGTATGAATGTTTTCAGTTTTCTTGGTTATTCTTTTGCTGCCCAGGCTGGAGTACAATGGCACAATCATTGCACACTGCAGCCTCTACCTCCTGGGCTCAGGTAATCCTTTTGCCTCAGCGTCCTGAGTAGCTGGGACTACAGACTCATGCCACCATGCCTGGCTAATTAAAATTAAAAACATTTTTTTGTAGAGATGAGGTCTCGCTATGTTGCTAGGCTGGTCTTGAACCCCTGGGCTCAAGCAATCATCTCACCTTGGCCTTCTAAAGTGCTGGAATTACAGGCATGAGCCATTGTGCCTGGCACTCATGGTTATTTTGAGAAAGAAAAAAACATGGTGTTTTTTCTTCTATCTTGTACTATGATTCACTACAATACTTCTGACACTAGATGTGTGGGGGTTTTCTCCCCACATACCAAGAAATCAATTCTTTAGTAGATACTCCAGAGGACACCAACTAGGTGTACTCTGATTCAATTCAATTCTGACACTATCTACCTGGAGATAGTGTCAGGTCCCACAGGTTGAGGCATTAGTCTCACAAGACTGTATCCCACTTCATATGCCAGTCACAGGCAAAGGTTGTGGCTTGTGCTTCTGCCCTATTAGCTATAAGTTGAGGCTTCCCACAACCTCTCCTTGGGTTCAATTAATTTGCTAGAGCAGCTCACAGAACCCAAGAGGTTATCTTGTAAGATGAGTCTTCCCATGTTAACTCTCTCCTCCAAATACTCTTGTTTGTTCTGTTTTTTTCTGCCATTTAAAATGAAAAATAGTTGTACAGTATTGAGTCTGCATTAAGGAATACAGTTTATTTTCCTTTATATAGATTTCTTAGATTTTATTTATAGTTGTATCCTTGCTCTTTGAAGTGCATCATTTTTTCCTACTATATGTATTTTAATAGTTATCATTAACATTTGAATTACAGTGAATCCAGATTCTATAAAGTTCATAGTCGGTATCTAGCTAGGATATTTATGCATATTAGCTACAATACCATTTTCATTTCAGACAAAAAAGCGACAATGCAAAGGTTGACTTGAGATGCAGAGGGAAAAAGGAACCTGGAGGGTATTATGGTAAGTGAAATAAGCCAGACAAAGAAGACAAATACCATATGTTCTCACTTACATGTGGAATCTGAAAACGTTAAGATACCAAGGGCAGCTCAGCTCCTTGGATTTTACAGTCTGTATTTATAAGCATAAGCATTGAAGTTTGCTATTGATTAACATCAAACTAAATGACTTACAAAGCATTCTATAGAATTCCAGTTACAATTGCTTTGCATCAATTATAACATTCATTGTTTGCATATTCTTGGTACCTGTTACCAGGAATCTGTAATTTTTGTTTATCAGTAACTCTAGGCAAAGGATTCAGGGAGCTTACCACAAAATAAAACAATATTCACCATGATACATCATTAGCCAATGGGTTCAGCAAAACAAGAGTGTACCAGTTATGGCTACAAGATTAATATAATTGTATTTCTAACTTTAACTATTGATCATAGAAATGAGTAACAATCTATTTTACTATGTGAACACGACCATGAGGTCAGTGACTCATTTGGTTCTAGAGAGGGTCAGCACTGTCTTAAAATTCTAAGGAATGTGGATGTGTGCAGGGCAGTAACCCTAAGCAACCAATCATTAATTAGTAGTAGTGGGTCTCGTCATCAGAAGGATCACCTGAGCCCAGAAGGCTGAGGCTACAGTGAGCTGTGTTTGCACCACTGCACTCCAGCCTTCCAGCCTGCACTCAAGCCCTCCAGCCTGGGTGACAGAGTGAGACCCCATCTCAAAAAAAAAAAGTAACAAACCTGGCTGGGAGTGGTGGCTTACGTCTGTAATCCCAGCAATTTGGGAGGGGAGTGCAAGAGGATTGCCTGAGCCCAGGGGTTCAAGACCATTTTGGACAACTTAGCGAGACCTCATCTCTACAATAAAAAAATTTTTAAAAATTAGCTGAGCGTGGTGGTACATGCCTGCAGTTGCAGCTAGAAGGCTGAGGCAGAAGGATTGCCTGAACCTAGCAGGTCAAAGCTGTGGTGTATGTGAGCATACACTGCACTCCAGCCTGGGTGACAGAGTGAGACTACAACTCAAAAAAAAAAAAAAATGTAGGCCAGGCGTGGTGGATCATGCCTATAATCCCAGCACTTTGGGAAGCAGAGGCAAGAGGACAACCTGAGCTCAGGGGTTCAAGACCAACTTGAGCAACATGACAAGACCTCATTTCTACAATAAATAAAATATCAGCTGGGCATGGTGAGGCATGCTTGTGGTTCCAGCTACTTGGAAGGCTGAGGTGGAGGGACTGCCTGAGCTCCTCAGGTCAATGCTGTGGTGACCGTGAGCATGCCACTGCACTCCAGCCTGGGCAACAGAGTGAGACTCTAACTAAAAAAAAAAAAAAAAAAAAGTAACAAACTGAGTAGAGATTTCCATATGAAGGTAGTGACTGGTAAATAAAAGCATTTTCACAAAAGAAACAAGAACACTTCAATATTATATATGTAATAAAAATGCCCAAATAAATTAAGTCATAACAAAACAAAGTTGCTTTTGCAGAATAAAAATCCTTGAAATATAATGAATGTTAAAATAATTTTACTTTTGTCCTCTAGAACAGAGATTTTATTTGGAAGAAAATCCTACAAACTGGGGAAATGGCAAAAACTTGTGGTCAATGCTCAGATTTTACTTAACCTCAAAGAAGACTCAGTGCAGAGAAAAACCTACAGTTCAAATCAGTTCACAAATACATTTAGTTCTGGACTACAAATTATTTAGCATTAGAAAAGCCATAATGAATATAAATCTTATAAAAGTAAGAACATGTGTTCAATTAGCCAGTCCTCATAACTTCTTCAACACCATTTTTTCACACTATAAATCATAAGTGAGACTCTATAATTCATAAGAATAAAGAAAGGCCTATAGACATGACGCCACCCTTGCCAATATGAGAAGATGTATGCTGGAGAGAATCTGAAAAATATATTAAATTTGGAAATCATTTAGACATGTTTGCACTGTTGCCAAGTAAGACATAATTCATACTGCATTAAAGACCTACAAATGTAGTGGATATGAATAAGGAGGGATGTGTTCATTTTTTACTCAGCATCAGTAAATTCTTATAAAATAGAAATAATTTGAAACCAGTCTGTGTTTTCTCTAATCACATTCACCTTTGGGTAAATTATTATAGACAATAAAATCTAAATAACTGTAATTAATAGATTATCCATAGCTTAGCATATGATAATTCATACTGGAAACAAACATTAAGAATTTTGTTCTGTGGTTAACACATTATTAATGAACAGGAAGTTCATATACAGTTGAGTGAAGCAAGAAATTTAAAAATCTATTTGGCTAAGCCAAGTGAGATGGTGCTTGACTACAGTCCCAGCTACTCATGAGCTGAAGCAGGGGGGCTGTGCATAGCCTCTGCACTCCAGACTGAACAGCACAGCAAGATCCAATCTGTAAAAACTATAAATAGGTACAGGCAATGATTTTTATTATATAACCAGTGCTATAGCAAAAGTTATCCTATGAAAAGATGTGTGGCACAAACAGTTAAAATCACTTGAGACAGTGACTTCAACCTAAGACTTTACTACTAGGACAAAAAGGACTGAAGAGATTGGCAAAAAATGAGGAAAGGAGCTTCATTTCTGAAAATACCACCTCCACTAAACTCTGGATATGTCCCTGCTTGGGAAATTCACAGGGCTATCCAAAGAAAAATCAGTATCCTCTACTCAGGAAACCAGCACTTGCAGTTGGCCTTCACTTCCCTGCAGTAACTCACACAGTTCAAAGAGTAGAACATCATCAGGGCACTGCCTGATGGGCCTGTCGCCACACTCACAGGAGGGAAAGCATCTAAGAAGAGGCAGGTACAAGAAACCCTCAGGCAAAACACTAACCTATAAGAAAGTAAGCATGATTGAGCTCAGAATGCTGCCCCTGGGATGTGGAAAAAGCCCAGAGGTGACTTCCAGTAGCTGCTGCTCATGTCAAGAACATTCTGACAAACGACTTAGCAAGTCGTTTACTGAGGGGACAGTCAAACTGCATTTCAGAAGGTCCAACCCACCGAGATGACTGGAACAAACTAGACTGGGTACTAATGCACACGATAATGTTGTGGCATCAGGAATGGCATAAATTTCACTTAAGTGGAAGCCTAACTTCTGAACTAAAAAATATCTATAGCTGGATGAGCATGGCGATTCTGGGCAAGGTTGGTGCCAGGCGGAGGCACAATTGTGCAGGGAAATGGCAAAAGGGAAATCCAGAGAGTGGATGGTCCACCAAGGGCCCTGGAACATCCCGTGGTGTATGGAAGAGGACAATAAAAACTAACACCATTTACCGGGCGCTTGCCATGAGGTGTTCCGGGGCTTGGGGCCCTAGAGATGTTCCTATGAACAATAGCAGCCATCTAGGACAGGCGGTCCTTTGCTCTGGCGGTGTCTTGGGGACTGAGGATAAAGAGACCAGTAAGTGGTGGATTCCAGCCATCTCTTCCAATGAATTAGTGGATCCCAACAGCCCCAGCGGTGTGTGGGCTGGAAAAGCACCTCTATGTGTCTCCTGATTCTTGAATATCAGCATCATGAAACACATGGCAAATGCTGCCATTGCAATAAGGGCATGCCTTTCATCAGGTGCCAGCTAAAGCTGTCTCTTTCTGGCAAACGCCGATTCCTGCACAATCAGGATACGGGGAGGCTGCCCAGGGCCACAGGCCAGTTGATTCTGCAGCTTGAGGTT
>NW_007091098.1:0-381 GCF_000164805.1 Carlito syrichta
GCGCGTTAGCAGGCCCGGGGGCGTCCCGGCCTCGGACGACGGGGAGACTGAGGTCGAGGGAGGGGGCGGCTGGCCGGCAGTCCCCGCTCCCCGTCCCGCCGCAGCCTGTCTCCAGGAACCCAGGCCACACGGGCAACGACACGCCATGAACCCGCGAGTGAACGCACCTTGAAGACGGGCCGAGAAGTGTGAGGCCGGGAGCCGGAGGGCGCGTCCGCGTGTGGCCACCAGAGACCGCCTGGCCTCGGAGAAGAGCCCCAAGAGGAGGGAGCAGGAGCCCCGTGCACGCGGGGACACAACCGGCTCCAGCCGGGAAGCAGCCGGTGCAAAGGCGCGTGGCCGGAAGGAGCTGGAGGGGCCCAGGGGCGGCGGAGCCGGACG
>NW_007091099.1:0-306 GCF_000164805.1 Carlito syrichta
CTCTATTGACCTAAACAATCACCAGAGTTGTAAGAAGTTGGAAAGGTTACAATTAACTTTTAAGTCCTAACACAATTTTTTGGTAGTTCATTAATAAGGACAGCAGTCTAAGTCTTTCATGAATGCCAAACCTGAAAATTATAGTTTTAAAAATATGTAAGCATCAGCTGTTCACTTATTTGCATTTGCATAGTGTTTTACTCTACAGAAGGATTCCACCCAACTTCAAAATAATTAGTGTTAGGGTATGGCATGGCATTTGTCTCCAGACATGGGTCTTTGTCTTGCATTGTTTAAGGTTATGCA
>NW_007091100.1:0-752 GCF_000164805.1 Carlito syrichta
TCAAAGTCCTAAAAGATAAATAATTTCAACCAAGAATAACCTACCCTGCCAGATTAAGCTTCATCAGCAAGGGAGAATTAAAATCTTTCCCAGATATCCATTCCCTAAGAACCTACGCTGTCACCAAACCACCTCTACATGAAATACTGAAGAAAGTACTAAACACAGAAGAAAAGGGGGAAAAAAGAGCAACATTTTTCACAAGAGTACAGGAAAAAGAATAAAATACATATGAACCAACCCCCAAAACAAAAGAAAGACAGTAAACCAAGTGGAACAACAACTCTAAAAGAACTATATGTTGTTTTAGAACATATAACTAGTAACTCGGTGGTTTGCCAACTGACTTAAATACCAAGCTAACTAGCTAAACAGCTGGCCAGCAAGCTGACTTAACTAGGTGAATTAGGTAGCTAGCCAGCTGCCTAACCAGCTGACTTAACAAGCTAGCTACCCAGGAGGGCAACTGGCTAGCCAGCTGACTTAACTATCTGGTTTAATTAGCTAGCTTTCCAGCTACCTAGCTGACTTTACTAGCTGAAATAACTAGCTAGCTACCTAGCTAACTAATACCTAACTAGGTGACTTAACTAGCTGACCTAACTAGCTAGCTAGGTGATATAACTAGCTGACTTAACTAGCTATCTACCTAGATAGCAAGCTGACTTTACCTGAAATAACTAGCTAGTCAGCTGTCTAGCCATCTGACTTTACTAGCTTTTTAACTAGCTAGATAGCTGCCTAGCCAACTG
>NW_007091101.1:0-674 GCF_000164805.1 Carlito syrichta
TCCTCTGAGACACTAAAACCTTAGAAGAGCAGACAAAATAGATGAAAATGCATTTGGTTTGGGAGCAGACTCCATATTAAATGGCAATGTACAAAGTAACAACTGCAACTGAGAAAGCTGTGGGGGAGGGGAGGAGGCGAAAGGCTGAAATTTCTGCAAATGACACTGGACAAAAAGAAAAAAAGGGAGGGAAATGATGTGCTAATACTGTTTGAAAATGACAGCCTGTTAATTATCATTGTATTCCTGAAAACACAGGCAAATGATGCCACCATTCTTTTTTTTTTGAGTTGGAGTCTCACTCTGTCGCCCAGAATAGGGTGCAGTGGCCGCTCCCGGCTACCACAGCCTCGACCTGCTGGGCTCCAGGGATCCTTCTGCCTCAGCCTTCCAAGTAGCCAGAATTACAGATATGCGCTACCACGCCCAGCTGATTTTTTTATTTATTGTAGAGATGAGGTCTCGCTGCCCTGGCGGGTCTCGAATCCGCGGGCTCAGGCAATCCACTCACCTCAGCCTCCCAAAGGCGAAGAATCTTATAATAGAAAGAGTTGCCGGGCTCGGTGGCTCAGCCTGTAATCCCAGCGCTTTGGAAGGCTGAGGTGAGTGGATTCCCTGAACCCGCGGGTTCGAGACCCACCTGGGCAATTTGGCGAGACCTCATCTCTACAATA
>NW_007091102.1:0-333 GCF_000164805.1 Carlito syrichta
GCCAGACAGCTGTCTAGCCATCTGAATTAACTAGCTTTTTAACTAGTTGTCGAGCTGGCTGGCCAACTGACTTAAGGAGGTGACTTAACTGGCTAGTCAGCAGGTTAGCCAGCTGAATTAACTAGTTGATAAACAAGTTAGGCAACTGGCCAGCCAGGTGACTAATCTAGCTGGCATTACTAGTTATCCAGCAACTAGCAGCTGACATAACAGGCTCTCTACCTCTCTCGCCATCTGGATAGCCAGTTTTCTTAACTAGCTGGATTAATTAGCTAGCCTGCTGGCTAGAAAACTGACTTAACTAGGTCACTACCTAGCTAGCCAACTGGCTAG
>NW_007091103.1:0-668 GCF_000164805.1 Carlito syrichta
ACCAGCCAGGGCCAAGTAGTGAGAACTCATCTCTCCTCAGAACGCAAGCACTGAGTCACATGTGGTGGTGCACGCATCCTGGCTACATGAGATGTGGTGGTCTACGTCCTGGGACATGCCTTTGTGTCAGGCTAACTGACAGAACATGAGAGTATAGGCCTGGCTCCATGGCTCACGGCCATCAGTCTTGGGCCCTGGGAGGCTGGGGCGGGAGGCTGCTTGAGTTCCCGAGATCAGAGACCAACCTGGGCTATGTGGCCAGATCTTGTTTCGGTGAGAGGGCCCCCAAATTGAGTCAGGTGTGGTGGCCTCTGAAGTCCAGGTTGCTCGGAGGCCAAGGCATAAGGACAGCCTCAGCCCTGCAGGTCAAGGTCCTGAAAGCCAGGATCATGCTGCCATGCCCCAGCGTGGCCATTGGAGACTCCAGCAACAAAAAAGACATCTCCAACTTGTGTCGAGATGGGCATCCACAGCTCCCAAGGGAAAGGTATGCATGGCCGTGCGATGATGGAGTGATCAGTAGAGAAAAGGTCCCTCCTCCTGCCTGAAGGAGGCAGACCAGGTGACTGGAATCTGGGCTGTTCGCAGCATTGCCAGACCTCCTTGATCGCTGTATACCCGGGGGCTGCCCTAACTCGGGACAGTCTGTTCCTTGAGCTCATAGGTGG
>NW_007091104.1:0-334 GCF_000164805.1 Carlito syrichta
CACACGCACACACGAGGCCGTGAGCTGCACACAGGAACACAGGGCTGCGCTCACGGCAACACTGAAAAAATATACATTATATATAGTGCACCTGGGCCCCGCACGCCCCTCCTGTCCCACAGCCCAGCCGCGCCCGGCGCCGAGGAAGGGCCAGGGCCGCAGGACCTCAGGGCTGCGGGGGCAGAGGGGGAGGACGGGGAGGAAGGGGCCGGGGGGCGAAGCAGGGGTCCCCGAGTGGAGCAGAAACACGAGGGGTCAGGAGAGAAGCAGAGAAGGCCCCGCTGAGGGAGCCCGCGGGCGAGGCCGCCCCTGGGCAGGGGCGAGGCGGGCGGGG
>NW_007091105.1:0-340 GCF_000164805.1 Carlito syrichta
CACTCACCTCAGCCTCCCAAAGGTGCGGGATTACAGGTTGAGCCACCGAGCCCGGCTGTTGTTGTTTATTAATGATGGCCATTCTTACTGGGGTCAGGTGGTATCTCAATGTGGTTTTGATTTGCATTTCTCTGATGAGGAGTGAGGCTGGGAAATTTTTCATATGTCTGTTGACTGCCTGTATATCTTCTGAGAAGTGTCTATTCATGTCTTTTGCCCACTTTTTATTTTTTTTGAGTTGGGGTCTCACTCTGTCACCCAGACTGGAGTGCAGTGGCCCCTCCTGACCACCACAGCCTCGACCTGCTGGGCTCCGGTGATCCTTCTGCCTCAGCCTTCC
>NW_007091106.1:0-321 GCF_000164805.1 Carlito syrichta
TTCCCAATTGCTTCTAGCTTTAAAATATTTATTTCAAAGGGTCATATTTTGGGATGAAATAGTTTGGATTTTGTTTGTTTTATTCTAGATCTTTTAAATCTCATCTCAAAATGCTTAATTATATCTATAAAGACTTTTACCAAATGCAGTCACATTCACAGGTTCCAGAGATTAGGATGTGGACATCTCCTTTTGGGGGCCACCAATTTACCCCACTACACACAGTTTGGTAGTTTCCTTAAAAATTAGGCATACAAACCAGGCTCGGTGGCTCAGCCTGTAATCCCACACCTTTGGGAGGCTGAGGTGAGTGGATTGCCT
>NW_007091107.1:0-623 GCF_000164805.1 Carlito syrichta
TTCCCTCAAAAACAGAATTAAAGAAGGGGAGGGAAAGGGAGAGAGAGAGAAAAATCTACACAAATAAAGAAAAACCAGAAGAAAAGTATAGGTCTCTCCTGGACCCCTGGGAGGGCAGACACTGAGAAAACTGACTTCGGAATGCAAACAACGAAGAGACCCCAGAATGAAGGGTCTCAAACTACAAACCTAGATATCAAGACATTAATGGAGAGATTAAAAAGAATTGAGGAAGGAGCTGATATCTGAGATAACAGTAATAAAGAATACTGTGAATGAAATAAATAACAAACTGATAAGCATGGAAAGCAGAATTACCCAAGCAGAAGAAAGAATCTCAGAGCTTGAGGACCAAAATATAGAACGAACCCAAACTCTTAAAAACACAGAAAATAAGCTCAAAAAGACAGAACAAAACCTTCAAGAGATGAACGATTACTTTAAGAGACTGAACCTAAGAGTAATTGGCCTTCCTGAGGCAGAAAGAGAGACAGAGACCACACTGGAACAAACTTTCCATGAGATCATTCAAGAAAACTTCCCTTGTCTAATCAGTGATGCAAAATCCAAACACAAGATATTCAGAGATCCCCTGCAGACACAATGAGAAGACCAACTCCTAG
>NW_007091108.1:0-385 GCF_000164805.1 Carlito syrichta
AAATCAAAAAATTAGCTGGGTGTGGTGGCGTGTGCCTGTAGTTCCAGCTACTTGGAAGGCAGAGGTGGAAGGATCACCTGAGCCCAGCAGGTCAAGGCTAGGGTGGCCGTGGGCACACCACTGCACTCCAGCTTGGGCGACAGTGAGACTCTAACTCAAAAAAAAAAAAAGAATTAAACTAGTTTTTTTCCATGATAATGAAAACAGTGCTGAAGGAAACAACTGTTACTTGAGGATCTGCTCGCCTAGCAGGCTGAGGTTGCAGTCACCATTAGCATGCTACTGCACTCCAGCCTGGCAACAGAATGAGACTCTGACTCAAAAAATAAAAATAAAAAACAATCTGCCAGAACTCCTTACTGAAGATAGACTTCTTTTTTTTTTT
>NW_007091109.1:0-415 GCF_000164805.1 Carlito syrichta
TTTCCCAGGCTGGTCTCGAACCCGGGGGCTCAGGCAATCCACTCGCCTCAGTCTCCCAAAGTGCTGGGATTACAGGCTGAGGCACCGAGCCCAGCCACTAATAGGAAAATTTTAAGAAAACAGGTTGGGCTGGGCATGGTGGCTCACACCTGTAATCCTAGTACTTTGGAAGGCTGAGACAAGAGGATTGCCTGAGCTCAAGGGTTCGAGACCAGTTTGAGCAACATTATGAGACCTCATCTCTACAATCAATCAAAAAATTAGCCGGGAGTGGTGGCATGCGCCTGTGGTTCTGGCTACTTGGAAGGTTAAGGCAGAAGGATCACCTGAGCCCAGCAGGTTGAGGCTGTGAGCATGCCACTGCATTCCAGTCTGAGTGACAGAGTAAGTCTCCAACTAAAAAAAAAAAAAAAAA
>NW_007091110.1:0-318 GCF_000164805.1 Carlito syrichta
TTCCTTTCCATTCCATTCCATTCCATTTCATTCCAATCCTCTCCATTCCTTTGGATTCCTTTCCAACCATTCCTCTCCATTCTATTCCATAAGATTCATTCCATTCCAATCCATTCCTCTCCATTCCATTCCATTCCTCTCCATTCGATTCCACTACTCTCCATTCCTTTCCATTACTTTCCATTCCATTTCATTCCATTTTATTCCGTTCCTTTCCATTCCATTCCAATCCATTCTATTCCATTCGTATCCATAAAATTTAATTCCATTCCATTCCATTTCATGACTCTCCATTCATTTCCATTCTATTCTTCTCCA
>NW_007091111.1:0-875 GCF_000164805.1 Carlito syrichta
GCTGTACTAGATTGATGGGACATGTATCCACCTACCCACTTAACATTTTCAGCTAAATTTCTTGCTAGTATGTCAAATTTGCCCTGTCTGAAACTGAATTTATACATTTTTCTCAAAATTGTAGATCTTCCCTAGTGTTCTCTGTCTCAAAATGACTCTCTCATTTGTTAAGTTGCATAAGCCAGAAATCTTGGTTTGTCTCTGTATTCTCTGCACAGTGAAATATGTCAGGTCTATCACAAATCTCTCAAACAAATCTATTTCTCCTATCCACACTTCTACCACCCAAATCAGGTGGTCATTATCTCTGTCCCAGGTTCTTATTCTCTTCAATCTATTCCCCACTGGGCAAATAAAGTAACTTTCTGAAAATAAAAATTGATTGCTGTCATTTTCCTGCTTACCTCAATCATTCCCAATCTCCTTAACTCCTTGACACAGTTGATTATGCCTTTGTAGTCTGTTCTCATTTCTTGACTGTCTATTTATGAGTTCAGTTCTTTATAAAATGTTGACTTCATTTTGCCTCTAGACTTCTCTGCATGTTGTTTCCTCTACCTCCAACACTCTCCATGATCTCCTGTGTTTTGTTTCTTCATACTCATTTTTGTCTCAACTTAAAATACATTGTCTATGAAAAGCTTCCATGAACTTGACACAAGGTTATGCTTGTTCTCTTGACATATGTTCTCATAGTTCCCTGTCATTTCTTTACCATAACACCCATCACATTTTAATGTTACCACCTAGCTATCTGTATAAGCTCAGGAGAACAGGACCAGGTCTGTTCTGGAAACTAATATAGGGTTTAGTAGTAAATATTTTAGGATGAATCTATAAATACCTTCAACAGAAGAGATGTGACTATTTTAGGG
>NW_007091112.1:0-312 GCF_000164805.1 Carlito syrichta
AGGCTGAGGTGAGTGGATTGCCTGAGCCTGCGGGTTCGAGACCCGCCTGGGCAGCGAGACCTCATCTCTACAATAAATCAAAAAAAAAAAAAAATCAACCGATTCTTTTTGGAAAAGAATAAAGTTGAAGAAATACCAATTTTAAGACTACTAAATTTTGGGGATTTTTTTGTTGGTTTTTTTTTGAGTTGGAGTCTCACTCTGTCACCCAGAGTGGGGTAAGGTGGCCACTCCCAGCCACCGCAGCCTCGACCTGCTGGGCTCTGGCGATCCTTCTGCCTCAGCCTTCTAAGTAGCCAGAATTACAGGCGC
>NW_007091113.1:0-319 GCF_000164805.1 Carlito syrichta
AATCTATCTGCAGGTCCTGGTATTCGCCGACAGGTGTATGGATAATCTGAAGCCCACTTCCCACTGCCTTGGAATCTGTCCATGTAGTGGGGCTGTAGGTTTACTCCCGAAATAAAATGTGGTTAGCAGAGCGAAAAGAATGGAGCAGATGGTGGGGGGTTGAGGGGGGTGGAGAGAGAGAGGAATAAGGGGGGAAACAGACGAGTGTACCAACAGATGGAGAGAGAGACCTAAACTGAAACAGATAAAAACAATAGACCACAGCTACAGACTAACCAACTCCCATATAAAAAAAATAAAACATACAATGATGCTAACA